>NC_092227.1:47462415-47727415 GCF_036320965.1 Panulirus ornatus
TCGTTTAAGGTGATGCAATATTTTTCTCCAAAGGTTCACTATTTTTGGGCGCGAAGTTTTCCTCCTCATTGTTCTTGGTACTATATTATGCAGGTAATCTACCACCTAAGATTAGTGTAGGTTCTAGTACCTTCATTTTCTTCAAGGTTAAAAGGAAAAAATATATTTTGCTCACATGAACGAAAGGATGGCGTCCATTTCTCTCTGCTTTACTACGCAGTCTCCACCACATATAAGATTAGGGCCTCGGAGTCGCTGCTACTGTCCTCCAGCAGGAGACCTCTTCATGGACCATTAATTCTGGTATCTGATTTTCCATACTACGTTATGTTTACCTTAGGATGATTTCGGAGGTCTTCTACCTCGACAACTTGGTCTGAGACCTTACCTTACGTATACCTGACGAAGGTTTCGGAGGTCTTACAACCCCCACAGCTGGGTCTGCGACGTTACCTTACGTATACCTTACGATGGTTTGGAAAGTCTTCTACCTACACAACTCGGTCTGGGACCTTATCTTACCGTGTGTATACCCTTCCTTTGGTCTGGAGGTCTTCTACCACTACAGCTGCGTGTCGAGAATCAAACTGCCATGTTGCTCCTCTGCTCAGTCTACAAGCTGCTGTAGGCAGTGGTCCGTAGACCAGCTAATGCACCACGTCCCGGCTGTTAGGTCTCACATTATGGGCACCCTCAGGTTTTTTATATATGTCTCGTATCTCTGATAGTTGCACCGTAGTATAGTGTGCCAAACCGTTTTGTCGTGCTGGCTTTTGTACCTTTTCGTTGTAAATGGCAGTGTTTTAAAGTGTTGCTTGCCTGTCGCACCATTAAAGGAAGTGTTCCCGAGTGTAGATTAGCTAATATGCTAATGTCAGCACCGTACATTGTACAGCCTCATTAGTTTTTTTTTTTCTATTGACGTCACTGTGGGCTATGAAAGGTCTTTGAACATATTTTAGCTCTAGATTTCATCTGCTACAAGGTGATGTTTTTGTTCAGTGATATTGTAATCAAGAAAGTATAAATGCCTGAACGAGCGTCATCATTGATCTCACTCCCTCTTCTCTTGAAGGACCAAAGAATCCATCCTGCCATCGTTTTTGAAGTGACAGTTGTTGCTCTCTTGTGTTCGTACTTGTTCGCCGCTTCCCGTGTTAAAGAGGCAGTGGCAGAAATACGAAAGAAGAAGGTCTTATTCGCTCACATCCATTCCTTATCTGCCATGTGTAATGCCCCGAAACCACAGCTTCCAATCCACAACCAGGCCCCAAAGACTTTTCCATGGTTAACCCTGGCTGCTTGACATGCCCTGGTTCAGTTCGCTGACAGCAGGTCGCCCCCTGTATACCATGTCGCTCCAGTTCACTCTGTGATCATTAAATAGAATTAGTGTTCCGACGCCTTTTTTTTAATCGATCCTCCATGGTATGATGGTGTCCGTTCAGTCCTGTATTCCTCTCGTGTTTTCACTAACGATATAGTAGCTTGCTGAGGTAATGTCCACTGAAGAGCATGTCCTTATCAGTACTGTAGACCTCCGGAAGAGTTGATTTCTGTGTTTTTGTAGTTTTTTGTCACGTACTGACGCATAACCCTACATCATAGACTAATAAGACGAAGCAGACTAATAAGACGAAGTGCATGATTGTTGTTGTTATTATTATTATTATTATTATTATTATTATTATTATTATTATTATTATTATTATTATTATTATTTATTCATTTATTTATTTTTACAGAATTTGAAGCCTGAAGGGCTTAAGTAGTAACTGGGAAATAGATTGACGGGACGAAAGTGTTGGATGTCATTCTACCCATGAAACGTAGTACAACGTCTGATGTCTAATGATGATAATTACTATAAAGCAATCGGCTGTCTTAGAATAGGAAACAGATCTCATAGATTTACTGTGTTTGATGTCGTCAATATGATTATGTGCTTTTATGTCTAGATTGTCGCTACACACTGTTATGCCAGGAAGATCCACATTCGACATCCACCACAAAACCTGGCTGTCACTGGGAACACTCGACACTCATGCTAATTATACTTGATTTATATGATGATGAGAGTCATAATGCAGGGCAACGAAGAGCTTGATGTCTGTATTTCTGTGTATGTATTGTGAGCCGTGTATTAGTGTTATCCTTTGAATAGAAGATGTAAATGTTGTCTGAATGTCCCCAGTGTTGTGTCAGCACCTGGGGAAGGCCACCCCGTCCTGCATCACACACGAACTGAGGATTGCTAGCATCACTCCAGTAGATGTCAATGTCTTCTTTATGTCCACAGTGTTGGTTCAGCTAGTAGGGAATGCTCCTCATCCCTTGAATCTCACATGATCTGAGTAGGACTCGTTTTTTTTCTTCTTTTACTAGTAGACGTAGATGTTTTCTTCATGCTCGTGTATTGGTTTTCAGCATCTAGGAAATGCTCGGGTCTTGCAACACAGGCGATGGTCGGTGTTGCAGTATTTCCTCTTGTGGTTACTCCTGCAGTCGCCGTGTCTCGTCCGTCCACGGGTGGGCAGGACCTCAGTGTCTGCCTTTCGTCACAGCAGAAGGCTGCTGGCGTGGAGCGCGACGCCACTGCGCTCTCGGTACACGATGGCCTTCGCCTCGGACCTCACTCCTCAAGGGTCAGTATGTCAGGGGCTAGAGCCAGGCCATGACAGCCAAGGGTCGTGCCTTCGCATTCAGGGGGTCGTGCCGTCATACCCAGGGGATCGTATCGTTAGACCCAGTGGATCGTGCCGTCATACCCAGGGGGCCGTGCCGTCATACCCAGTGGGTCGTGCCGTCATACCCAGGGGGCCGTGCCGTCATACCCAGTGGGTCATGCCGTCATACCCAGTGGGTCGTGCCGTCATACCCAGTGGGCCGTGCCGTCATACCCAGTGGGTCGTACCGTCATACCCAGTGGGCCGTGCCGTCATACCCAGGGGATCGTATCGTTAGACCCAGTGGGTCGTGCCGTCATACCCAGGGGGCCGTGCCGTCATACCCAGTGGGCCGTGCCGTCATACCCAGTGGGTCATGCCGTCATACCCAGGGGGTCGTACCGTCATACCCAGTGGGTCGTGCCGTCATACCCAGGGGGTCGTGCCGTCATACCCAGGGGGTCGTACCGTCATACCCAGTGGGTCGTGCCGTCATACCCAGGGGATCGTGCCGTCATACCCAGGGGGTCGTACCGTCATACCCAGTGGGTCGTGCCGTCATACCCAGGGGGTCGTGCTACGAGGGAGGAAGACGGGGGGGAGTCGAGGGTCAGGTTCCATGTCCATTAACGTTGGCTGCTTGGTGTAAAAATGTGGCGGGTACCGCCCGTCGATGCCAGGCCGTAACACTGAGGGAACACCGCTAAGATGGCTGTGGCATGGGCTCTCTCTCTCTCTCTCTCTCTCTCTCTCTCTCTCTCTCTCTCTCTCTCTCTCTCTCTCTCTCTCTCATGAGCAGGTGTAGTGTAAAACTCGATTAGGCTTTCATTACCAGTATAATTACGGCCTCATCTTCTTACCCTGCCCTCCTCTAACTATGCCTGGTGCTAGGTGATGGTGGTTGAAAGGGGTGGTAGCCGTGATGGTGGTAGTAATAGTGGCTGGAGTGTCAGGTAATGGGGATTTAAGTGTAGTGGGGGGGGATAGTCGAGTTTGTGGTATGGTGGTGGTTCCAGGTTGTGGTGTTGATGTATCGGTGGTGACGATGCTGGATGATGATTACAGGTAGTGATGGTGACGGTGATGGGTGATGGTGATGATGATGGTAGTGGTATAGCTGGTATGGGCAGTCACGAAGACGTTGTCGGTGGTGACAGGTGTGGTGGTTGTGGTGATGGTGGTAGTGATGTTGGCGACTGTGATGATGGTGATCATGGTGACTGTCGTGGTGGTGGTGGTGATAGCAGAGGTGAGGGTGTGTTGGTGCCACTCCTCTGTATACAGTTATGATGATAGGTGTGTGGCTCCTGCTGGTGCTGCCGCGGGAGAGGAACGGAGCCGCTGGGAACGTCTGAAATTCCAGAGGCTGGATCGTCAGGAGCGCAGGCTGGAGTGGTGTGTCATCATTTACACTTAGGAAGTCCCTGAAGGCAGGGTCCCCCATCCCACACTGGAGAATGCTTCACTCATGGCACGACGGGCGTGGAAGATTGTAAAATATTACCCGTGATTGGAAAAGGCTCGATATGAAGAGAGAAAATCCCTCGAACGTCCGTGGCCCCAAGACTGTTGCATGGTGTGTTCGCCGTCAGGAAACGCTGTGGGATGCACAGAAGACCATGGGTATGTATTTACGAAGTGCACTACACCAGCCAGCCTGTGGTGGTGACGTGGGGCTTGCGGGCAACGGCATCCAACAGCTTGGTCGACCAACGACCCAAATCAACATTTGGGTGTTTTAGGCATCACCACCCGAGTCTTGGCTGCTTCAAGTGCTGTTGTTGTTGGTGCTACTGATGTTGTTGGTATTACTGATGTTGCTGTTACTGCTGTTGTTGGTGTTACTGATGTTGCTGTTACTGCTGTTGTTGGTGCTACTGATGTTGCTGTTACTGCTGTTGTTGGTGCTACTGATGTTGCTGTTACTGCTGTTGTTGGTATTACTGATGTTGCTGTTACTGCTGTTGTTGGTGTTACTGATGTTGCTGTTACTGCTGTTGTTGGTGCTACTGATGTTGCTGTTACTGCTGTTGTTGGTGCTACTGATGTTGCTGTTACTGCTGTTGTTGGTGTTACTGATGTTGCTGTTACTGCTGTTGTTGGTGCTACTGATGTTGCTGTTACTGCTGTTGTTGGTGCTACTGATGTTGCTGTTACTGCTGTTGTTGGTGTTACTGATGTTGCTGTTACTACTGTTGTTGGTGTTACTGATGTTGCTGTTACTACTGTTGTTGGTGCTACTGATGTTGCTGTTACTGCTGTTGTTGGTGCTACTGATGTTGCTGTTACTGCTGTTGTTGGTGCTACTGATGTTGCTGTTACTGCTGTTGTTGGTGCTACTGATGTTGCTGTTACTGCTGTTGTTGGTGCTACTGATGTTGCTGTTACTGCTGTTGTTGGTGTTACTGATGTTGCTGTTACTGCTGTTGTTGGTGTTACTGATGTTGCTGTTACTGCTGTTGTTGGTGTTACTGATGTTGCTGTTACTGCTGTTGGTGCTACTGATGTTGCTGTTACTGCTGTTGTTGGTGTTACTGATGTTGCTGTTACTGCTGTTGTTGGTGTTACTGATGTTGCTGTTACTGCTGTTGTTGGTGCTACTGATGTTGCTGTTACTGCTGTTGTTGGTGTTACTGATGTTGCTGTTACTGCTGTTGTTGGTGTTACTGATGTTGCTGTTACTGCTGTTGTTGGTGCTACTGATGTTGCTGTTACTGCTGTTGTTGGTGTTACTGATGTCGCTGGTGATGCTGTTGTTGGTGTTACTGATGTTGCTGTTACTGCTGTTGTTGGTGTTACTGATGTCGCTGGTGATGCTGTTGTTGGTGTTACTGCTGTTGTTGATGTTACTGATGTTAGTGTTACTGCTGTTGTTGCTGTTTCTGTTGTTGGTGCTGCTGATGTTGCTGTTTCTGCTGTTGTTGGTGCTATTTCTCGTGGTATCACTACAGCTTTTCCTGCGTTTGTTAATGGTGGTGGTGGCGCTGTTGTTGGTTCTGTTGCCCATTCTGTTGTTGCTAGTGTTGCTGCTGCCGTTGCTGTTGGCATTGCTGTTCACGGAGCTTCTGCTACTGTTGGCTTCATCTCCGGCTGTTGTGAGTCCTGGTCATGCTGCTGCTGCTGTTACTGCCGCTGGTCTTTCTTGCTGTTGTTGCTGCTCCTTCCCGTTATGCTGTTCATGCTGTTGCTACACTTGCAGGTGGTGGCGTACTGTTACTTCTGATGATGCTGTTAATGCTGTTGCTACTGTTGGTACTGCTGTTCGTGCTGCTATTGCTGTTCTGACAGCGTTGATGCTGGTGATGTCCGTCATGCCCGACAGGTTCAGTAACGAGCGCTCAAACGCACATAAATTCCCCTTGACGAGGCAATAATCTCAAACGATAACAAACTAAAGATTACACACGATAAGTCTCGAGTGGCAATACGAGTGTGGAAGGAGGCTCACTGTGAGAGAGAGAGAGAGAGAGAGAGAGAGAGAGAGAGAGAGGTAATCTATTAATACTGGTACTTTACCATCTCGTCTCCATTACTGAGTATTATCTGTAGTTTCCTGCTCATGTCTCATTTGACGCGTTACGTCATGGTGTTGTTACCACAGGTGTTGTGGGAGGGAGGAGTGGGGTTGTCGTCAGCCAGGAGTCCACGTTCCTCACTCCTGTGCGAGCGTCGGTCGACTGATGTAGGTGAGGGAAGACTTCGGCGTCGTCTCGATACCCTCCGAGGTGTCTTGTGTATTTGTATAGGCTTGGTGGGTGACGGGTCGAGTTATAACTGCGGGAATTGCCGCCCCAGCGTTGGCGTCGCCATGGACCTAGCACTGAGTCGCAGTCGGAACCGGGGATGATTTAAGTACCTGGAACTCATTGATTTTCCTTTGATGTTCCTAAGTATTATGATGGTCCAGATCAGAGGTCACACGATCATACCCAGGAAGTCGTACCCTTGTGCTCAATGGTCGTACCGTCGTGCTGAAGAGTCGTACCGGCATGCTGAAGAGTCGTACCATCATGCTAAGGGTGTTCTACCCTTCATTATGAGTAGGATCAGGTGGCAGTGACGCACGCATTATTGCGACGTAGATTGTAGCAGTGTCGTAACACCAGAGCTACCAAAATCCTCCCCCTCCTCCTCCTCATCCTCCTCCTCCTCCTCCTCCACCTTCTCCTCTCGTAGCCTTCTGGTTCTTGTGACGTAATATATATATATATATATATATATATATATATATATATATATATATATATATATATATATATATAAATTATTAGGTTCGAACTCATGACCTGTGGAATGCCACCGAGCTGCTCAGCCGTGCTGTAGTCATTACTTCTTGAGCCTGGTATTCGGAGGCGTTCTGAGGCTGGCTGTTTACTGGGACATTTAGGCTCTAGGCCTATCGACTGCCAGGGTCATTAAGGCCGTCATCCACCAGTTGCCACTACCCAGTGAGAAATCGTTAACACCCTCGCTTGTTTGAGAGACTTTAAATGCCACGTGTGTCTCTCGCTAAGTACATGGCCTTATTTTATTACAGTGAATACCTGAAACAGTTATCTTATATATAATATATATATATATATATATATATATATATATATATATATATATATATACACACGAGTGAGAAACTGCAAAAGTTGGTGACTGAGTTTAGAAAGTGTGTGAAAGAAGAAAGCTGAGAGTGAATGTGGATAATTGCAAGGTTATCAGGTTCAGTAGGGTTGAGGGACAAATGAATTGGGAGATAAGTTTGAATGGAGGAAAAATGGAGGAAGTGAAGTGTTTTAGGTATCTGGGAGTGGATTTAGCAGCGGATGGAACCACGGAAGCGGAAGTGAGTCACAGGGTGGGGAAGGGGACGAAGATTCTGGGAGCGTTGAAGAATGTGTGGAAGGCGAGAACGTTATCTCGGAGAGCAAAAATGGGTATGTTTGAAGGAATAGTGATTCCAACAATGTTATATGGTTGCGAGGCATGGGTATAGACAGGGTTGTGCTGAGGAGGGTGGATGTGTTGGAAATAAGATGTTTGAGGACAATATGTGGTGTGAGGTGGTTTGATCGATTAAGTAATGAAAGGGTAAGAGAGATGTGTGGTAATAAAAAGAGTGTGATTGAGAGAGCAGAAGAGGGTGTATTGAAATGGTTTGGTCACATGGAGAGAACGAGTGAGGAAAGATTGACGAAGATGATATACGAGTCAGGTGAAGGGAACGAGAAGAAGCGGGAGACCAAAGTGGAGGTGGAAGGATGGAGTGATAAAAGATTTTGAGCGATCGGGGCCTGAACATACAGAAGGATGAAAGGCGTGTAAGGAATAAAGTGAATTGGAACGATTTGGTATATATATATATATATATATATATATATATATATATATATATATATATATATATATATAAACCCGAGGACCTCTTCTCTAGGGGCATGTGCAACTTCTGCTCTGCAATCAGTCCTTGGGAAAGTGAAAAGTTCGTCGACGAGTCTGTTCTGCGATGATACAACCTCACCGAAGGTAACTTTTCACGAGGAGCGGAATCACTAGCAGGCGGAGTCCAGTAACGCTTATACGTGTGTGTGTTTGTGTGTGTGTCCCTATTTAACTTTTACATGTTCTTTTGTATCTGTTTGTTCATTTAAACATGTTTTGCTCTTTTGCTGAAATGACGAAAACTAATCTCAAAAGTTTGGAAGCCGAGACTAACCGTACCTACTATATCAGTACATAGACAACATGTGTGTGAAGTGGGCGAGCAACACAACAACTGTTGCCCCACCCAGATACAAGTGTTCTCCAGTGGTGTCAAGACTGGACTGTTTTCCAGGTCACACGGTAAACCCCCTCATGTAGTCTAATGCTTTAAGTTCGACCATGTGGTCCTTCGGTACGTCGGTACGGTTCTTGAGTAAGACCCTACGACCCTTTAGCTCGATGGGATGACCCTTGAGCACGGCGGTACGATCCTGAGTACGTCAGTATGACCCTTAAGCACGACGGTACGATCCCTGAACACAACGGTATGACCCATAAGCACGAGGTACGATCCTTGAACACGACGGTATGACCCTTGTATATAATGGCTTGGCTTTTGACCTGATCCTCAAACGGCCATATAGTGCTCAAGGGTCGTACTGTCATGTTCAGGGGTCGTACCGTCGTGCTCAATGGTCGTACTGTCGTGCCTAAATGATTGCTTATAGGAGTCTGTTGGGCGTGGCGACACGATGATTTTTTGTGTAAACGTTGACGTGACGTGTTAGATACTGGGGCAATGAGATCGGGTTTTTACCGACCTTGCATTTACGAGACGAGAAGCCGAACGAGTGATTTATTACGGCCGTGTAAGTTATGAATCATTTTCTACATTAAATATGTAAAGGATTGATACGCATTGCTGCGCTGGGAGAGTGGAAGTTATAGACATTGGGTATCGAGATTACCCTGGGCCCAGCATGGGTAAGTTCAACGCTACTGGGTAACTCCCTTGAGCATGATGGTACGACCTGTGAGTATGATGGGACGACCCCTTGAACACGATGGATCGACCCATGAGCGCGACGGTACAACCCTTGGCTACGATGGAACGATCCTTGAGGACGACGGTGCAACCCTTGGGTACGATGGAACGACCCTTGAGGACGATGGTAGGTCCCATGTCATACCATCACGGTACACCAGTAGGTTTGCGGAGGGCATTTAGTCATTGTATGACGTTTGAGTGGATGTTTTGGTGAGGGGAGAATATCATGCGTGTATGTGGCATTTGTGAAGACCAGTACAGCCAAAGTGGAAGTGGTGGGAACCCTTCAGGATGACGTGTGGGTGCATATTGGATTCTTGTCTGTCAGGGGAAGATGTGTTGGGATACGGTTTCGAATTTTATTGATATTTATTGCAGGATATCCATTACGGGAGTGTGGCTGTAGATGCTTGAAGCCATCCAGGATGTGTCGTGCGAGATGTATGTGCAATGTGGTAGTGGAGCGATTGGGTCTGCAGCCATGTTGTGTAGATGAGGGTGGGATGTTTTATTTGTTTCTGTTGTGGGTCGGTTTGCCAGGGGTTTGGATGCTGAGTATGGCAGTGACTTAGGCCTGTTGGAAGAGGAGAGGAGCTAGGTGATTTCAGTTGTGATACCATGTTGACTGGTCTTCATGTGTTTGGCATTTTGATGTTTAACCAGGAGTGGTCGAAGATGACCGTGAACGTTTGGGTTGCAACTGGGCCGAAGTGTTTCATGTGAAAGTGTGGTATGTTGTCAGAGAGTGTTGCAAGGGAATTCTTTCAGGCTTTGATTGCTGTGCGAGTGGAAGGGTCGGGCAACAGTTGTTTCAGGGTGGATGTTGCCTGTGTTTTTCTTGACTTCTGTTCAAGGATGTGGTTGGTTTGTAGTTCTTAGTGGTGTGTGAGGAGATGTGGTTGGTTTGTAGTTCTTAGTGGTGTGTGAGGAGATGTGGTTGGTTTGTAGGTCTTAGTGGTGTGTGAGGAGATGTGGTTGGTTTGTAGTTCTTAGTGGTGTGTGAGGAGATGTGGTTGGTTTGTAGTTCTTAGTGGTGTGTGAGGAGATGTGGTTGGTTTGTAGTTCTTAGTGGTGTGTGAGGAGATGTGGTTGGTTTGTAGTTCTTAGTGATGTGTGAGGAGATGTGGTTGGTTTGTAGTTCTTAGTGGTGTGTGAGGAGATGTGGTTGGTTTGTAGTTCTTAGTGGTGTGTGAGGAGATGTGGTTGGTTTGTAGTTCTTAGTGATGTGTGAGGAGATGTGGTTGGTTTGTAGTTCTTAGTGGTGTGTGAGGAGATGTGGTTGGTATGTAGTTCTTAGTAGTGTGTGAGGAGATGTGGTTGGTTTGTAGTTCTTAGTGGTGTGTGAGGAGATGTGGTTGGTTTGTAGTTCTTAGTGGTGTGTGAGGAGATGTGGTTGGTTTGTAGTTCTTAGTGGTGTGTGAGGAGATGTAGTTGGTTTGTAGTTCTTAGTGGTGTGTGAGGAGATGTGGTTGGTTTGTAGTTCTTAGTGGTGTGTGAGGAGATGTGGTTGGTTGGTAGTTCTTAGTGGTGTGTGAGGAGATGTGGTTGGTTTGTAGTTCTTAGTGGTGTGTAAGGAGATGTGGTTGGTTTGTAGTTCTTAGTGGTGTGTGAGGAGATGTGGTTGGTTTGTAGTTCTTAGTGGTGTGTGAGGAGATGTGGTTGGTTGGTAGTTCTTAGTGGTGTGTGAGGAGATGTGGTTGGTTTGTAGTTCTTAGTGGTGTGTGAGGAGTAGGTTGTTGGTTTGTATCAGAGTTGCATCACGCGTGGACGCCATGATGGAATAGGAAGTGTGATCTTCCCTCCCCCCTTTCATCGTTCACCATTTTCCAGTGACGCAAGATTGCTGCACTGGGTCCACGACCCCAGAGTTATCCCCTCCATCACACACACACACACACACACACACACACACACACACACACACACACACACACGTCAGCATTACAAACAAAAAACGAAAAGTTATTACCCTGGCCGACCCACATATGTACTGTACTTAGAAAAGATAGTGACAGAGTCACCGAAAATTGGCCATAGAAGTGGACAATTCTCAAAATCTATTCGCACAGGCTTTACTGCGTCACAGAAAATACGTGTCGTCAATGTCATATTTAATGATGATATTTTCGGTACAGGATGATGTCTCTCCTTCCCGTTGGTAAGAATCAAAATGACCAGCACAGTTAACTCGCGAGGACGTGATCCTCGAGGACGACGAAGCGTTCCTCGAGCGCGGATATGCCTCCCTGAAGCACGACATCGCGTTCCTTGACCACGACGGAAAACGGTCCTTCGGTACGATCAGCTGTGGAGCACGGTGTTACGTCGAGCGCGACGGTACGATCCTTTATCTCGACGGTCCGATCCTCCTTCATATCGACGGTACGATCCTTCAGCTTGACCGCTGAACATTGAGCACCCTCACTGAACAAGAGCTGGTGCAACGAATGCCTGCACTCCACGACGCCGCTTGGGCTTGGGGGGGAGGGTTGTGTCGAAGCCTCGTGTAGACAACCCAGGTGCATGAGGCGCGACACATGTTATACCTGGCGATGCAGCAGCAGCAGCTGTCTCCATGAATCTCGGGGAAGATCGTGTCGCGTTCACTCCAGCACCAGGCACATCGGAGAGCCAGATGAGAGAAGCCTTGATGGCTTGCGACACCCTGACCTGTCGGAGGACGATGATCGTATCTTAATTCCATATATAGATGGTAACAGGATGATAAAGCAGAGGTTCCTTCCCCACTCCACCATCAGCGCCCCACCCTGGGAGGGGAGAAGAAAGACAGAACCTCGGTCGTGATAAGCAGGGGCATCAGTGATGATGGAGGGCTGGAGGTGACGCAGACGAGTCAAGCGGAGCAACAGCAGACAACAGTGTCTCCTGTCCAGCCGCCAGCAGTGTGGTAGACTTGTGCCGTCTGGTGCATGACTTGTGTGGCAGTTCACTGGTCCCTCAGAACCTGGCTGGTGTTGCAGTGATAAGTCTCTCCTCGCAGAGTTAGTAATGCTTGAGACTGGTTCTCCTCATCAGTAAATATTCAAACTCCAGTCCCCCCCAAATATAGGATGAGGCTCTTTTCATATTTGACTTACTCAAAGAGATTGATGCCGACATTGGAAGACCCCATAAACTTTCTAGTCTAGGAGTAACCTGAATAAATCGGATGAAATTAGCAGTTTGTTGTTGACGTGGTGGGGGTGTGCAGTGAGATGCCACGGTCATCCTGTGATGGAGGAGAGGTGTGAGTAGTCACGAAGCAGCTTAAAGGATTTTTCTTTTCCGTCTGTGTGTGTGTGTGTGTGTGTGTGTGTGTGTGTGTGTGGTGCAACAGGAGCGAATTCCCATGAATTTACAGAACATTCAAGAAGATTTACTGTCTGCCATGAAAATCTTTGAAATTCTTTCTCGAACATATTTCTTTCCGGGATCTAGATGCGTCTGCCCAGTTTATCTGGAACACACAACACTATGTGGTCGTCGGAAGGAAACAGTACCAGCGATCCAATAATTGTCAGCGAGGCTCGTGGTATATCAGTTAGTAGACCAGTGAACCAACTCGCTATGGAAGCATGTTTAATACTAAGTCTTTAGATATACTTTAAAGGAAGCTAAAGTTTTCTATGTAAGTACTGCTAAGTTTTGAGATATCTTTTTCATACTAGAAGCCGCTGAATAACCATAAGGTTTTGATGTTTTACATAAAATCACACCAAACGGTGAGATCGCTAAGGAAGCTGAAACACCATAGGCAGGCGTGTCTCTCTGTCGTGTTCAGGAACCACACGTTGCTTAAGGTCCAGGTATCGATGCATAACCACGCTGAGTCTACCACTATAAACCCACTGGAGGTGATAGGATTACTGCATTGGTTTTGACTGAATAGGAAATTTGGATGGGGAGCAAATCATCGCCCGGGCTGGGCGCCGCCCGTTGCTCTCAGGTCTTCCGGAACCAGACACCGACGACGTAGAGGCTGGAGGCACTCTGGAAGAGCGTTGTAGATTTGCATGATGCTCATTCCTCCGAGGATGGAAAGGGGAGGAGGTAAGCTACATCGAAAGAGTCAGGGCTTGGGTTAACGAAGGAGGCTTATCACAGGATTACAGGAGCACTGTTAGGTAACGCTGCCGGGAACGGTTGACCTGAACAAAGGCAACAGAAGAAAAGGAAAATCAGTCGTAGAAAATGGAGCGAAAACGGTGAGTTTCTTTATTGTGGAAAATCCAAGTCCAGATTCATCCTTGAGTTAGGCTGCCACAGACAGTATCAACCCCCATCAATATTGAGGTGACAGATTGATTCCGTTTATTGTGAACTAATGAGGTTCATGGAGACAAAAAGACTAAATGTAATGTACACAAAAAACGCGATGAAGATGTACACACACTGGAGATCCTGACTTGATACATTCCTGGAAAGATTTCGGTGTTTTACATTACATACCACAGCAGGTCGAGACTCTGGGAATTTAGTCATTATTACGAAGGGAATAAGATTTTAATCTCCCTGACACCTGGTGAGATTTTAGAGGAAAAACAAAAGACTATCAACTCGAGGGTTTGAAACCCTCCAATATATGTCTACACTTAACATGGGGAAAGTTCTCTAGTGCTAGGTACCCGTAATTTATATCTGCTCATTATGGAGGTACTTTAGAAGGAAATTGAAATTATCATAGAAGGGATTACATAAGCCAGGACAGCTGTGGGTCAGACTGGGGGAGCCTTACCGTAACAGTTGTGTTACACAGAGATAAGGTAATATTTAGTTAGTTTTCTTTAATATTTAGTTTTCTTTTGTGTCCCAGAGTTACCTTGGACGCAGTAGAGACGCATCGCCCGCGGTGTGTGCCACTTGCAGATGGGATCCGGGAACACCCTTATCCCAGGGTCGTTAACATTGTGGTAAAATCCGATGTATAAACCTTACGGTGTTGCATACACCAGAGCAACGATGCTTTTCCAGTACTTTTTTTTTCCCCCATCATCACCGCCCGAGGTTCATGTTGCCATACACCACCGTTGCAATGAAACATTCGCTTGTAACAGCAAAATCTCGGCGAAGGTTTCGTCTGCTTTGGACACCGTTAAGACCAAAGTCGTGCTTTACCTCATTGTTTCAGTGGCTTGGTGGAAGGAAATGTTGTCTTGGTTTTGATAAGTAAGATCGTGTGACCGTCGACCACGACGGTGTGACCCTTGAGCACGACAGAATGACCCCTGGAAGCATGGCAGGGGGGGGGGGGGTGACCTTTGAGCGTCAAGGTGGGTGTGTGACTCATGAGTTTAACCTTTTGAGGAAGATCGAACGATCTCGAAGCACGACGCTGCCACATTAGAGCACGATGGTTCGAATCCTGGATATGGGGGGAGTCTGGTCTTTGATAAGATTAGGATCAAGAGACCAGGCTCTCATCATACCCAAGGGCCGTGCCGTCGTGCTCAAAGGTCGTGCCCAGGAGTCGTACCGTCGTGCTGAAGGGTCGTACCCTCGTGCTCAAAGGGGTTTGAATCAATGAAGTTTTGCATACAAACTTGATACAGTCTGTGCTTACCGCCATCAGGGTGACGTATACGTTACGTGAGGAAGCGGAACTGTTTGTTAAGACTGGACTAGACACAGTTGCAGTGGATGGAGGAACAGGTTTACGTACTACAAATGTAACATCAGTAAGCACGCGTAATGTGGCTGTAGCAATGGTTCTCCCCCCCCCCCCTCTCTCTCTCTCTCTCTCTCTCTCTATCTATCTATCTATATATATATATATATATGTATATATATATATATATATATATATATATATATATATATATATATATATATATATATATATATATATATATATATATATATATATATATATATGTTATTGCCATTGCACGGAAGAAAGTGCACTCTTGTCGAGGACCATCATTACCATGCTGCCGCATGAAGCTCAGCCTCAAAGTTGCAAAGTCCCAAGAAAGGAAGGCCTGGGGTTGTCTGGTAGAAACCAGGCGTGTAAGCAGCGTAGCTGGGATGGCTCAGCCTCGGCCATGCTGAACCAAGCATCATCCATGTTAAACCAAAGTAATCCTTTTGAACCGTCAAGAAGGACCACCTGCATGGTGTAAGGGCCCACCACTCGGATGACTATTGTTTGCTGTCCCAAACTCCTCGTTTGGCACTGGTCTGGACCTTCTTGCTCCTCGCCTCGCCCGCCTTACCTGCTCTGAACACTAGTGTACCTGCGGCAGGGAAGGAATTGACCAGTATGCTCAAGTATGCATCGAGTTGCATGAGTTCTCTTGGGCGGTGCGCCAGGCGCCTGTGATATCAACGTCATCATTAATAGATCTAGTTTGTGGCAGCTGCCCCGGGGGAAGAAAACTCCAGTTCCTCAGGCATGACGGCAGCCGGCCTGGCGGTGTACCATTTATACGCAGGTTGAGGAGGTAACTTTCCCTGTTCTCTATTCCCTATAGAATTTCTGTGGCAGTACACTTTCTGAACACTACATGGTGTTTCTTTTTTCATTATTTTTCCTTATCCTCGTATCAGCTGTTGAGCCGGAGAGTCATGTACGGGGAAGTGCATTCCTCTTTACTGTCCTGTTTCCACCACGGGTGAGATTATGACCGCAGACGGCCTCATGAGCCATCAGGTCTCCTGTTATCTGACCTTCCCTTGTGCTCCCATGCCTGGAAGAGAGGCAGGTAAGACGGTGTTGGAGCACACATGTGCTTCCACCTTGACAGATGGAGAGCGTCCTCAGGGAATCAGGCTATTGCTGGAGACTCTAGGAAACAGCAGAAGTGAGGGAAATATGAGGCCGTGGAAACACAATACCTCTTTGTTGTGATTGTTTTGGAGACGTTGGGATATGAAGGAAAGGAATGTTTATGTCCTTAATGACCTTGGCTCCCAGGTCTGTACACGAATCAACTAAGGACGAGAGAGCAGCCAGCTTTCTATTTCAGCGCTTCAACATAACTGTCCAGCGAGCGGAGTGCAGGTTGCATTATCGGTTCTTTCTTTTTCTTTTTCTTTTTTGATGAAGGAACAGTGAGAATTTTCCCTCTAAGCCTCAATCCTCTGTTCTAAACGCTTCCTCGCTAATACGGGAAATGGTGAATGTTTGAAAAAAAAAAAAAGTATTTGTGTGTGTGTGTGTGTGTGTGTGTGTGTGTGTGTGTGTGTGTAGTTCCGGTATTTGAAAAAGTAATATGCGGGCCACGTTTGAATATATTAAAAAATGATGACACATTGGAGCAATATCGCGGTCGAGTGGCGTAATACCAAACAAGCGAGATAACATGTGTCACCAATATTGGAAAACACCTGAAAATGGTGCACACGATAAATAACTGGCCAGCTCACCATATTACGGCAGAGGTGAACAAATACTATCGATGGAATAATCACTGCCCATGCAAATGAACGCTTGATATTAAAACAGCGATGGGTTCACACTGATGACATTGTCTAGCCAAACGCCACGTATGTGTATATATACGGCAGGGCAAGACTTTACCCCCGCCTGCAGTTGGGGAGTGGGTGGCCTCCGTGATAGTTTACAATCCGAAATCCAATAGGGAAAACGGATGCAATAGATATTCCTTGAGGAGAAAGGAGGGAGAGCGAGCCAGGGCATCAGGTTGCTGTCTGGCATCTGGGTCGATAAATGGCATCCATATTGCATGAGTAGAGAGATGTTAGCCCACCGTAGCCACGGGTCTTGGTTGGTGCTCCCAGCCATTACCCCTCCATATGGGCAGCGGGTCTTTGATCCAAGTCAAAGCATCGCCGATGTGCTTAGGAGTGTCGGATGATGAAGTAGAAATTTACATATTTGTGTGGCTATGTATGTGTATGTGTAGGGTAATACACAAATGTATGCGTGCGCGCGTTTTTTTTATTTTTATTTTTTTTTTGCGAGTGTTACTAGGATATTTCATGGAGAATTTTTACCCCAAATCCATGGGTCACTAAAGGCATTCAGTTGTATCCCAGTAGAATGGATCGACACCGAAGATATCTTCTTTACATGCTTCCTACCACAGTGGTGAAGGATAAACTTTGTGGGTGCTTTCATACAGTAATAAGAACGAATTAAGTTAGCTTTAATTTCATGATATTGAAGAACACAATATTTAGTTAACAGTATTACAGATATTGCGTTGCTGAATATTATTATTATTATTATTATTATTATTATTATTATTATTGTTATTATTATTTTATCATTATTTTATTGTTATTATTATTATTATTATTATTATTATTATTATTATCATCATTATATTATTTGTTATTTGTCGTCTAAGGGCCTCTCTTGTTTGATATCGAGGTGAATGTATTTTTGTAAGTATGTTGTTGGCTTCAAAGGTTTCTACTTCTGAATGTTCAGTAAACAGGAAGTCGTATATACAGGTGAAACATGCATAAATGCCCAAAAGTTACGTAGGTTTTAGAGAGATGACCAATACTCGTTAATATTAACTCGTTTGATGTCATAAAATGTGTATAATTGAATTGTTTTGCCGGTTATGTAATTTATATGCACTTACATTCACTCACCGTTGAACTGTTTTGATCTTTATATTTTCTGAAAAAGTATAACAGTGTTGATGAAGGTGTTCCAGTAATTTCTGATTAGCAAACAAGTGTTTGGATCCCGTACATGTATACGAGGATATGGCCGCTCATTTTGGACGTAATGCAACTTAACTATACATTTCTGGTCTATTGGTATTTAATAGAAATGCAGTGATGTGAATACTTGATCGAAAAAAATTTATTTTGTAATATAGTTTTATCATATTAGAGTTAATGCTTAATCTTATTACTGAAAAATCACATTACGTAACATAATGGCCGGGTGAATGGTATTGTATTGACTGGAAACTGGTGTTGACAACTGATAGTATGATCTACCGAACATCATGCATGGAATATATGATATGAACCAGTTCATATCATATTACACACACACACACACACACACACACACACACACACACACACACACACATATCCACCTAAGAGCCCACTAGACTACAGCTAAACATAGGCTACCCTGTGCCATTAATGGCACCCCTGGCACACCGGGGAATGGGTCGCCATTGACAGGATCCATTGACAGGCTTAGTCTTGGCTAGTCATTACACACACACACACACACACACACACGGCCTTTTTTTTTTTTTAAGGCCATGTATGTGTTGAAGGTTTTTCGGGCGTAGGTTATAATTTGACGTTGACGGCCTTAATGACCCAAGCAGCCGATTAGGCCTAAGATAACTACCCAGTTTTTACGCAGGGGGGGGGGGGTCATTTATGTAGTGAGAATGTGTATGGTGTTAGAAGTAGCATCGACACCTGAAGGAGGTGCTCGAAATTTTTCGATTGCTGTAAAGCCAACGGTGGCTTGAATAGTTTAAAACCTTTATAACGAACTAAGAGGCATTTTCTTTGAAAGCCAATCGAAAAGCAGTCTTTTTGTTTTATGTTATAGTGTGTGTTGTGCGCAGATTTTGAATACAGTCCTTGGACAATTAGTTTTGCCCTTCGCCTCGTAAAGATCGGCATTACGGTACAGTATGAGAGTAAAACACTAATTGTTAGGAGGCAGCAGGTGTGTCTGGAGACACTCTCTTCTCTGTCTGATGTTGTGAGAGTAAGACATTAATGGTTAGGGGGCAGCAAATGTGTCTGGAGAACCTCTCCTGAAAGACGAATCGAGACTGATTGTGTGTACTGCAGGATGGAGCGAGCGAGAGAGACTTGGTAACTGGCGTGGGTGTGGTGGTATGATCTGAACCCTCCCCTTCTCCTCCTCCTCCCCCCACAACCACCCTCACTCAGTAATCATGGGAATGTTTCAGTCATTACGGCCACTTGGGAGTTAACTGCCACTTTCACCGGCGCTGGTGCAGGGGGGGCGGGTGCTTGTGGCCAGAAGACGCGTCACTTCCACGGCGAATTTTTTTGCATGCAGCTCAGGGAACGGCCGAAGTGTGGCTGTGTGGGCAACACTCACACTTACGCTCACACTTCGGTGGGTCTATATTTTCCGGTAAACCTTAGTGGGTTTTTTTTTTATTACCATTTATTCAAACGTAAGATTAGTGTCTGGTGAAACAAAACAAAAAAAAAAACTATTCTTTTCTTTCAGTTTTCTTCAGAAGCTTATCGTACATATCTCTGAAAACTTGTACTTCAATCAAGTGATTTTTCTGTGTTATAGATAAGCCTTGGGGAAGAGGATGGGAGGAGGGGTGATGGGTTTCAAACGAACTCAAGTTTTGTTTCTAAAAAGTAATTTTTTTAAGTCCTCAAAATTCGCCTATTGATGATGATAGACCGCTGAGTATCGAGACATAATTAGTGTATTAATAAAATGATTTAGACTTGTTATTGTGTGTTGGTGTGTATAAATGATATGTCTGTACAGTCACTCCAAAATCCATGTCGGAAATGGAAAACGACCAGCCCTTGAAGATCGTAGATAAATAACCCGACTATGAAAATTGTATCGCTGGCCACCATCAACATGGAGTAGTGTTGCCTCTCCCTCGTGCTGAGCATCAGACTGGTTTATCATATATGCTGCCCTACTTCGGGGTTCAGAATTGTCTAATCATGTATGAGAGTCTGTATATCTCCTTACGGAGGAACCTACATGACCGTGACCACCTAACTTGTCCACCCACCTACATGACCGTGACCACCTAACTTGTCCACCCACCTACATGACCGTGACCACCTAACTTGTCCACCCACCTACATGACCGTGACCACCTAACTTGTCCACCCACCTACATGACCGTGACCGCTTAACATGTCCCCCACCGACATCACCGTGATCAGCTGACATGTCCACCCACCTAAAGTACCTCGACCAGGTAACATGTCTACCCACCTACATGACCGGATTCACCTAAGATTCCCACCCACTTACATTGATCAGTAGTCTGGGGTAGTACGTGCTACGCTGTCGGCTAGTTTCGCTACGCCAAATCAGACGTTGATCAAAATATACGACTTTGTGCTGTGATGAAAACGAGTTCTTTGATGTAAGATTGGTACAAGTCCACTTTACGACTCCTGTAGAAATTTGGATAAGTCAACTAGTTGGGAAAAAAAGAAACGGCACAAGGTCGTGGAATCATGAGTGAAAAATAGGAGTAACGTGTCGGGTTCCAATAATGATCCGGTCATGGCACTGCTCTTGTTCAGTGACCCGACAGATCTGCACCTTACAAGAATGCCCGGTCACCGAACCCTGATGAAAGATTAGATATAATACTTTGGTGGGATTATCTGTCTACACTAACCACGGGAAGCCGCCGCCGACACATGTACGACGCAGCCATTTAAACAGCGAGTTAAACAGTTTTGAACCGTAGAATTCATGTGGTTTGTAGAATCCACTTTTATTTACTATGATTGATAGTAATCAAATAATCGATTATAGCTCATCAGAAAAATATTTCCATGTATTGCTTAAGATTGTTCGTATATTAAGACTTCTTAAGTTCATCTATCGTATAGATAGAACTTTGATTATTCTGAATACCTTGTCATAACCATATAAATCTATACTTCTTGATTTGTGTATATATTCGGTTGGCATACAAGACCCAAGTTCAGCGTGCTCACATCCTTCAGATATCACGACGCCACAGTCCACCTCAGCACGAGGACTGTATCATGCAGCGAGTGTTCATGGTCTGAGAACTGTGTTGAACACTTGAATATTAACTTCGTCAAGATTGTCGATTGATGGTTATTAACATGACGTTGACTGCCTTAATGACCCCACGTGGTAGTCGGGAGGCCTGAAGCCCACACAAACAACCAACCATTCATACAGGCAATATGAAATTACACACAGTTGGGTTACGAAGTCACTCGTATTGATGTAGTAGTAAGTACATTTCACTATATGTTATTTCGATGATAAGATTTTCTTTTAATGAAACTCGTTATGAAGGTTTAAGCGACCGTACACTTCATGAAATATATATTCAATGTTCCAAATTTCTTCTGTAATTTATTCTTGTATAGAGTATGGCGCAAGTAGAGTATTTGACCCATAGAGATCAATGGAACTGATGATTAATAAATTACATCGCAGAACGCGCCCTCTGTGCGACTTATTTTCTTTAGAAGAGAAGTTGCCTTAATTTCTTGAAAGAACAACCCGAGCTGGTGTCTGATGTGTATATAAAGGCTCACTGGACTCTACCTCAAGCTCAAGCACGGCACCACACAGCTCAAGTCGACTCGTCTGATGAATCTTTAGACTGGTGTGATCAGCCGGGGCTGAACCATCAATGACGGGTTCAAAAGTGCTTGTTGTGACCACTTGGGGTCCGAGGGTTCCGTAATTGGTGAGGTTGGCTCAGCATCTGGTCTGGAGTTGCAGGGGAAGTCCGAGTGTCTGAAACCCAGCTGCACCGTTTTAAGCACTTGGATACGAATTTTAATCATGTCTGGATTTATTATTTTTAGCTGCGTCTGTTGAATCGTTGTATAAATATTATTTAAAGAGGGAAAATGCATTTAAAAGTGATTGTCTTTTTTGTACTTCATGTATTAGTGATCTTGTGTTCTGCATGTTTGAAGTTTCTTTAAGATTTTCCTTAACACTTGGGTGTCGGGTTGAGCGACGGCCTGACTCGACACACTGAATTATTACACGAAGTGTGATGACTGCTGATGCGTTAAGGTGAGAGAGGTACAGTACACGGTCGTGGTCCCCCGTCTCGATGCATATGTCGTCTCTCGAGGGCACACACACACACACACACACACACACACACACACACACACACACACACACAGTAGCCTAAGCCAGGTATTTATTTATCGACTATCCCCAAGGGAAGAATGGACTCAGGTGTGGGCCGATTGCCTTGCTCATAATTTGAAGCAATAAGGGGGTCAATAACGCGATCTGTCACGCCGTTGGACATTATGGTGTTCGCCTACGTCTGTCAGTGGAGCAGCCATGCTTAGCACGATAACAGGAGAACAATGCAAGATAAAAAGATAATACTCACACCATAGGTACCCATTGTGCAGGTGAGGAATTGAATGAGTTTCGGGACACGTACTTGCATAAATTCGTATAAGAGGAAAAACTGATTTCTTTTTTATCCTGTTATAACCAGGAACGTTAGATGATGAAAGTTAAGATTTACGCCACATAATGTACTCGGCAAATGTATATGACTTTTTTTTTGGTGGGGGGACAGGGGGAGAAAGAATACTTCCCACGTATTCTTTTCCAGAAGAAAGAACATAGAAGGAGGCCAAGTGAGGCTCAGTCCTCTGTTCTTGACGCTGCCTGATTAATGCGGGAAATGGCAATATATATATATATATATATATATATATATATATATATATATATATATATATATATATATATAATTCGTGGGAATGAGCACCACAAGTACCTCATGCACCCAGCTCTATCCCGTCTGGGCTTTTGTGCTCATTTTTTTGGATAAATTGTGAGATTCTGGTTTGCTCCCGGTATAAAACATCGGTAATAATTCGTAACAAAATCATATTAAATGAGCTTAAAAAAGATAAATTAAAGCCTCAGATATGTTCAGTGGGTCGCATATGTTAAAGGCATCGAGTCATCCGCGCACGAAGTTCTGCAGGAAAACCGCCATGTAAACACCCCGGTGTTTGGCTCTGCTGGGTAATAAACGGCCAAAATTTTGAGCAACAGATTATCGCTGGACTCAAACTGCAATTACATCGAAATGCGAATTTACGGTCGGGTAACTTTACCACAGTTTGACAAACACTCCAAAATCAGTCTCATTTACAGTCACCAGTTACGAAATTACGAAAAACCTGTGAGGTGGAATGGAAAAATATTACTCTTTGCTACGTTATTATTCAGTATATATCAGGCGGTCTCAATTTTATCGGCCATACGCGTAAAGATTTTCGATTGGTGGATTTGAGATTGGCGATGGCGGCCCTCAGTGACCCTTGTCCTTTGATAGGCCTAAAGCTCAACCAGCCAGCTCACTACAGCCGTGTGGGCCAGGGCTGACGGTGGTAGGCTGGAACGCAATGAGGTTTTCCAGTCAGTTGTAGAAGGATCTCGTGGTGGAGGTTGTGAATATCGAAGCTTCCCGAATCAGACTTGAATCAGGGTGGAGACTTAAGTCTCCTCGTCGACTGTATGACCCCGTGTTAAAAGCATTCAAGTCTTTTAATCCTGGTCGTTCGATGGTATTGGGTTTAATCTCCTTGGTTGTCTGTTGTCCAGCGCTGTGTGTGACGGCTTTTGTGCTGAGTTTAATGAGGACACGGTCATGTCTTCAGATGTCATAGCTAATGAGCATAACGGACCTGACCTTTAGATTTCGCCACCAGGGTGTGCGTTAAGTATCTGACCTTTACATATCAGCTTCCATTCAGCTGCCAACACGACAGCATTTCGGATGTCGCCTGAGATTAAAAATAAAAGGAGAGCATCATCGTTATTATGCACTTTAGTCATCACCTCTGATTTGAATTGAGACCTTGACCAGCGCTCACTGATGATATAGAAAATGGGAACCAACTTTTTGTTTTAATGTCAGGTTCCATGGTTTACGTGTGCTTCGTTGCAGGACCTGATGGATCGATTCTATATAACTTGTGAAGCACTAGACCGAATTGGGTACTCAGCGCTATTTACCATTTAGGAAAATATTCTAATCACTTTAAGTATCTGAATGGAATTATTTTGGTTTCCACATAAACATATATAAACTATATAGAATTATAATTCTAGGTTTTATTTAAGAAATGATAATTAGTCTATGTACGTTGGCATTATTGTCTAAAACTTCCCCTGTATTGTTATTCTTTCCTTTGTTAATAAACGCGCGCGCGTATGTATATTTGCGTGTGTGGACGTATGTATATACATGTGTATGGGGGTGGGTTGGGCCATTTATTTCGTCTGTTTCCTTGCGCTACCTCGCAAACGCGGGAGACAGCGACAAAAAAAAAAAAAAAAAAATATATATATATATGTATATATATATATATATATATATATATATTTTATTGTTTTAACTAATCCTTCCCTCCCGCCTTTCCTCAAGTGGTCAGGGATCGATGGCTGACCTTTCTGCCGGTGCAAAAGGTTCCCACTGAAAATCAGCAGTTCACGAGTCACCTGTTTTCTGTTAGGATGAATTACGACACCTTTTGACACAACCTGGAGGTGACTCCTGCCACTATGGCAGCAGCACAGTGTGCCACAATTAAGTAGGAGGATCAGTTTTCAGAGCATGCATTGGTTGCATGTATTCCAAACTGTGGGATGGTTTGAAACATGCTTGTGGTACGGAAGTGTGAGTGTACGATCAGCATTCATTTAATGTTACCATTTATGATGAATTTCTCCTTTTGTTTTCACTCATTATTTTGCCACATGGGTTGATCTGCTAAGACCTGCATTTGATGGCGATTATAAGATGAGCACATTCTCAACAGTGTCGAGTTTCATGGTTCGCGTTAGATTATTTCACATACCGTGCGTTGGTAATGTTGCTTGTGCGTAAATACGCAGCCTCCCTTTGGGAACTTAAAAGCAAATTCCGTTGTGCAAATATAGAATTAAAATCCTTTTGCTATAATGCAAGTTTTAAACAACAAACACGGCTCACATGAGGTGGGTTGCGCCGTGGTTGACCTAGCTAAACCTGTCCTTGATATAATGGTATTTTGTTGTCTTGTGGATGTAGTGAGATCCAGATCCTACCGGAGGACTGAAAATGGGGTTGGCAGGTACGTGTCAGTGACGTTACACCAGTCTCAGCCCCGCCGTCTTATACAGTTGTTCATCACCAACAAAGCCTCCGTCATTGCATGTTGTTTCTTAACAGTATTTCATCAACGTTGTAGATATCGGATCAGAATTCTGTAATTGCAAATAGAAAAAAAAAGATTCATGTAAGAAAAAGATTCATGTCGAAGATAACGGCGGTAATGGACACATTTTCTAATAGCAAAAACTCTTTTAGACTAGTAACATGATGTTGCTGAAAGCCTTTCTTCATCATACACCGTGCAGCCTAACGTAACTTGGGACGTAGGTGGATAGCTATGCCAGTGGGAACTCCTCGTCTGGGAGGGCCAGGCTTGTCATTCACCACCGGCCGCAGTTTTTCCCTCAGACATTCATCTTGTGCTCGGCCATCACTGGAGACAGGAATTATCTTGCAACGACGTTTTTAGCTTTTAAGGAGAGAGAGAGAGAGAGAGAGAGAGAGAGAGAGAGAGAGAGAGAGAGAGAGAGAGAGAGAGAGAGCCTGCGTCATTGTAGTGTGAGGTGGAGGAGGAAAGGTTGCTGTGGGTCGGACAACAGACGTTTGTGGACAAGGTCATGCATGTCATGTCCAGTGGTCATGATCCCAAATAAAACCAAATATGCACAAATGGAAGTTGATTACTCCCATGAAGCCGGAGTTCCCGCCTTAAAGTCATATAACCAGGGAGAGCGAAACAAGCCTTTGAAAAAATGATATACGAGCGAAAACGCGTAAGTTTGATATAACTTCTTAAAGTAGCGTTGTCATATGACAGTATGACCTTCCTTAACGAAAAGTAAATAACGTTAAGTGTTACATCACCTGAAACAATGACTCGGTCTTTGGTTAATGTCTTAAGTTTATTGTAAGCACACAAGACAGTGTATATCGTTGTGTTGAAAAGCAATTTTCGTATTTACTCTTTAGACTTTCGCTGTCATTCCTCCATGTGCTGGAGCCTTTATTTTGGGTACAACGACTTTCATCTGGGTACGTTCTGCCTTCGTTGCGGTAATTTGACTTCTCATTTGGGGTTCATTAGAATATCCAGACTCTCATTTAGGTACATTTGGGCTAGTTTGGACGTTTTTACTGTCTCTTACGTACGTTTGGCTGTAGTTGGCTAATTGTGATTTCATTTGGATATTTTGATAGTTATGATGTCATTTGACTTCATTTGCTTAATTCTCGGGGTCCTGTGTTGTGTGTGACCTCGTGAAACAGCAAGCAGCGTTAGGTCTTGCATGATAACGTGAACTCGAGGCAAAAAGATGCCATGATGGCACACCTTAAACGTAGATTAACTGGTTTTTTTTTAAGATAACAAGAATAATTCAGAGGAAGTACCTACGAATATAGGAAGCAAAGACACAAGAGTAGTAGGAAGCTCTTCCCTTAAAGAGTAGTGGAAGACTGGAATCAGCTCTTGAACTACATATCTCATGTCAGCCAGTTGAAGCAAAGATGTGATGCTCTGTTGAGAAATTGAAATGAGGGCTTTGATACGCAGAGACAAGTAGTTGGGGCGAGCAGTGAAGCACCAATAGGTGCAGCTTTCGTCGCGCATATTTCTCCTGGTAAGTTTCCAGGTAAGGTGACCCATCTAGCCTGACGCAAACACCTGAACGCAAATTAAAATTCCAACGTCGTAACAGAAAACGTTGAACTGTGTGTCTGCTAGCCATACCCAACATAACCCCAGACTAAACAAACCTAACTTGAATTGACTAAAATGATTTAGTTCCATTATCGTGACGTTAACCCTTTCGTCAATTCTAACATGTTAGTATTCTTTGGAATGCGTTAGACAAAGTCGGTTCTAATCAAGCAAAAAATTTGTTTTGTGTAAAATTTGATTCTTTTTTTATTGTTTTTGTTTGGACCATTTTTGCAGTGGAAGCGGCTGAAGTAATTGCAGTTGATTGTTGTTTATGGACGTGTTTTAACCACCATGGGAGCCATTTAGGTCGGGTGGTGAGGGTTTATGGACATTTTTGGATTTGTCAGATATTTTGGCGAAGCCAATACGCATATATCATTGTGGGTTAGTTGGTTATTTAGGCTTTAGGCCTGTCGACTGCCACTGCCATTAAGGTCGCCAGCGTCATGTTACAACCACCAATTTAACAGTCTTTGAAAACCTTTTGGTGTTCGTTATGATTTTAAGGCCATATACGTCCTGGCCCTATAACACTTCAAAAACGGCAAGACGGAGTATAGAAAAATGCAAAGATTTTCGAATAGTTCAAGAAATCATTACCCACCTGATCAATAAATTCCTGTACACATACTCCATCAGGTCAGTATAAAGTAGTTACAGAAATTATATGTACTTGTATCTATACAAAATAATGCGAGTGATCGAGAGAGAACCTAAGTTTCCGTCTTACCATCAAAGGCAACGACAGATATTGTAACTGATGTTGATAGATAGGTACACACCACCTGATAGTATAGCTGTTGTGGGGTATTCTCCCACTCCTGTCTATCTCTCTGTCTATCTGTTGCTGTTAGCTTTAGTGTTGCTGACCTTGATGATTTTGTTTGGCCACCCAGGGTCGAGCGCACAAGTTCGAATCCTGGTTGTGGCAGTCACTGTACAGTCAACCTAGCTGTTCGTCCTTCCGTAGGAGTTGGTTGATAGAATAGGTATCTGGCATACTTTCCGAAAGAAAGAACAGAGGAAAGAGCCAAATGAGAATCATTTTTCCTTTAAGGCTCAGTCATCGGTTCCAGACGCTACCTTGCTCACGTAGGAAGTGGCGAACACATATGAATATATTTATTTGTGGTTATTATACCTATTTATGTATATTTATTATTCCCTGGCGTTAGCGAAGTAGCTCAAGGAAACAGACGAAGAAAGACCCATCCACTTGCAGATACATATGCGCACATTCACGTGTATATATATAGGGATAGGGGAGAAAGAATACTTCCCACGTATTCCCTGCGTGTCGTAGAAGGCGACTAAAAGGGAAGGGAGCGGAGGGCTGGAAATCCTCCAATCTCGTTTTTTTTTTTTTTTTTTTTTTTTTTTTCCCAAAAGAAGGAACAGAGAAGGGGGCCAAGTGAGAATATTCCCTCAAAGGCCCAGTTCTCTGTTCTTAACGCTACCTCGCTAACGCGGGAAATGGCGAATAGTTTGAAAGAGAGAAAAAGAATATAATATATATATAAACATTTCATTTCTCTTATGCAAATACCATTTAGATTACACTGTCTGTTCCTAAGTGCATCTCTATTATGACACACTAACTCTCTTCCTTATTTACTTATGATAGAAATAACCATGATCTTTGTTCCTCACATTCTTTCATTTACTTATCCTTAGCAGACTCTTCTACGCCACCCTTTTAAATAGCATTTGTATGTGCCTACTTGTCCTCGTTAAATACCCTTTTTGGCTTACAATAAATTCTCGAGCGTCTCACACTTCTCATGACCCCTCCCAGGATTTTGCCCTCCCTCCTCCCATAGATACTTACCGCTTTATGTTCCTTCCCGAGAGTCCACATCAGTAGTCTTTAAAATTCACTTCGTGCAGTTTTTACTTCAAACTTTACCTCTAAAATCTTGCCTCAGACGTACTATTAACCATTCTTATTCACATTGCTGTCTATTTTTTTTCCCACTATGTTACCAAACTCAGTCACCAGCTTCTGCAGTTTCTCACATGAATCAGCCACCAGCGCTGTATCATCAGCGAACAACAACTGACTCACTTCCCAAGCTCTCTCATCCCCAACAGACTTCATACTTGCCCCTCTTTCCAAAACTCTTGCATTCACCTCCCTAACAACCCCATCCATAAACAAATTAAACAACCATGGAGACATCACACACCCCTGCCGCAAACCTACATTCACTGAGAACCAATCACTTTCCTCTCTTCCTACACGTACACATGCCTTACATCCTCGATAAAAACTTTTCACTGCTTCTAACAACTTTCCTCCCACACCATATATTCTTAATACCTTCCACAGAGCATCTCTATCAACTCTATCATATGCCTTCTCCAGATCCATAAATGCTACATACAAATCCATTTGCTTTTCTAAGTATTTCTCACATACATTCTTCAAAGCAAACACCTGATCCACACATCCTCTACCACTTCTGAAACCACACTGCTCTTCCCCAATCTGATGCTCTGTACATGCCTTCACCCTCTCAATCAATACCCTCCCATATAATTTACCAGGAATACTCAACAAACTTATACCTCTGTAATTTGAGCACTCACTCTTATCCCCTTTGCCTTTGTACAATGGCACTATGCACGCATTCCGCCAGTCCTCAGGCACCTCACCATGAGTCATACATACATTAAATAACCTTACCAACCAGTCAATAATACAGTCGCCCCCTTTTTTAATAAATTCCACTGCAATACCATCCAAACCTGCTGCCTTGCCGGCTTTCATCTTCCGCATAGCTTTTACTACCTCTTCTCTGTTTACCAAATCATTTTCCCTAACCCTCTCACTTTGCACACCACCTCGACCAAAACACCCTATATCTGCCACTCTATCATCAAACACATTCAACAAACCTTCAAAATACTCACTCCATCTCCTTCTCACATCACCACTACTTGTTATCACCTCCCCATTTGCGCCCTTCACTGAAGTTCCCATTTGCTCCCTTGTCTTACGCACTTTATTTACCTCCTTCCAGAACATCTTTTTATTCTCCCTAAAATTTAATGATACTCTCTCACCCCAACTCTCATTTGCCCTCTTTTTCACCTCTTGCACCTTTCTCTTGACCTCCTGTCTCTTTCTTTTATACATCTCCCACTCAATTGCATTTATTCCCTGCAAAAATCGTCCAAATGCCTCTCTCTTCTCTTTCACTAATACTCTTACTTCTTCATCCCACCACTCACTACCCTTTCTAATCAACCCACCTCCCACTCTTCTCATGCCTCAAGCATCTTTTGCGCAATCCATCACTGATTCCCTAAATACATCCCATTCCTCCCCCACTCCCCTTACTTCCATTGTTCTCACCTTTTTCCATTCTGTACTCAGTCTCTCCTGGTACTTCCTCACACAAGTCTCCTTCCCAAGCTCACTTACTCTCAGCACCCTCTTCACCCCAACATTCACTCTTCTTTTCTGAAAACCCATACAAATCTTCACCTTAGCCTCCACAAGATAATGATCAGACATATATATATATATATATATATATATATATATATATATATATATATACACATATAACTAGGGCCCCTTTTCGGGGCTTCTGGAATTTCTTGACTGAGAAATTCCTCGAAGAAATTGAAGTTTTATTTTTTCGTTCATGTAAATGTTTCGTTCTCGTATATTTGGATGGATCCGGTTGGGCGCAGTGGTGATAGGATAAAAAAAAAAAAAAAGTAGCCAAGGAAAATGAGAGTAAGTGCCAGGAAGTTATTCTTCTCAGCTACTTTCGACAGCGCCTTCTTCAGGAGTTATCGAGATTAGTACATTTTACCCATTTGTCAATGTGGATAACCCACAGTAGCAGTGATTCTAGCTAGGGTCGTGCAGTATTGTTGCGCGCACAACGAATATCATTTACGTACTTAACTGAAATACATAGGTATTACACATGGTCTGTGTTCACGTGAGAGGTGCATACACATTTCGAAACACTAACTTTTGTTTATTTACTTTAATGATATGAAAAATCCTGTGATTTTTTTTCTCCATTTTTCATTTACTTATACTTACAAGACTCTTCTCGTCCACCCTTTTTTAAAAGGCATTTGTCACTCGTGCCTACTGTGGGTCACTCGTGTATACCCGTGGTGTTGGCTACAAAACATCCCTGAAGGCCGTCGTCAACCTTCCCTCATTGACCTCCCTCCCAAGGACCTGTTGACCCTTCCCCTCCTCCCCCAAGAAACGTGTAAACCTGTTTTTCCTTCCCGAGAGTCCAGCATCAGTGAGGTCGTTTGTAATATTGGTGGGGAGGTTTTGACGTTCACACTTTACTCTAAAATCTCCTCGACCGAATGCTTAACCTATACTACATTGGCTGGTCTATTTTTTTTCCCCCTAATGAGAGTTGTGTCCTGTGGAGAGATGACAGCTGCTGTACAGTCTTGAGTCTTCCACACTGCCTGAGGTCAGGCAGGCAGATACCCCTCATCACGGACGGTCAGGTGTCCTGTTATCTGTCCTTCCCACATACACCGGGCTCCCTCCCAGGTTCACGTTGCCCACACTGGAGTAGGCTTCCCTCCCTCCCTCCCTCAGCAAATGCTGATTGACGTCCTCTCTCTCTAGCACATGCTCACGCTTTACCCTTGTGTTCCTTATGGCACGGTCCCTTCAGCACGACGTAACGACCCTTCAGCACGACGTAACGACCCTTCAGCACGACGTTACGACCCTTTAGCACGACGGTACGGCCCTTCAGCACGACGGTACGACCCTTCAGCACGACGGTACGACCCTTTAGCACGACGGTACGGCCCTTCAGCACGACGTTACGACCCTTCAGCACGACGGTACGACCCTTTAGCACGACGGTACGGCCCTTCAGCACGACGGTACGACCCTTCAGGCACGACGGTACGACCCTTCAGTACGACATTACGACCCTTCAGCACGACGTTACGACCCTTCAGCACGACGGTACACCCTTCAGCACGACGTTACGACCCTTCAGCACGACGGTACGACCCTTCAGCACGACGTTACGACTCTTCAGCACGACGGTACGGCCCTTCAGCACGACGGTACGACCCTTCAGCACGACGGTACGACCCTTCAGTACGACATTGCGACCCTTCAGCGCGACGGTACACCCTTCAGCACGACGTTACGACCCTTCAGCACGACGGTACGACCCTTCAGCACGACGTTACGACCCTTCAGCACGACGTTACGACCCTTCAGCACGACGTTACGACCCTTCAGCACGACGTTACGACCCTTCAGCACGATGGTACGACCCTTCAGCACGACTGTACGACCCTTCAACGCGGCGTTACGACCCTTCAGCACGACGTTACGACCCTTCAGCACGACGGCACGACCCTTTAGCACGACGGCACGACCCTTAAGCACGTCGGTACGACCTTTACGTGTGATGGCTTGGGCTTTGACTTGATTTTTCATGGTCATTTCAGAAGCTAGACCATCATATTCATGGTTACTACCGTTATGCTTGTAACGGGCGTTAGAATGTGACTCCCTTCTCTTCTGTGGTGGTAATGACTGAGAGGATGGACAGGAAACACGACGGATACACTGTGCATTTTTGACGTAGCTGAGGGTAAGCTGGTGGTGGTGGTGTAGGATTAAGTGAATAATAAGGTGAATCAAGGTGAGATGATGCATGCAGACGTGGTAAGACAGGTGTCCCGTGGCGCAAGCGTAGGAGCCGGAGTTGAAGCGGGTGTCCTGATGTGCTGGACGTTGGAGAATGGTGTATTTTTTTGTTTGTGTGTGTGTGTATGTGTGTGTGTGTGTGTGTGTAGGTGGGTGCGGCGCCAGTTTGGGAGATACGGGCTGTAGACGAGGTCCTGACTTGCCTGCTTTCAGAGAGCGTGACGCCGAAGGACCCAAAATTAAGGCTGTTTCAGAAGATACACGTTGGCCGTGTCCCACGGCATTTCCTACCTGAGGTGGCTGGAGCTAGAGTAACTTGGAACTGCTGCCAGAGGAGGCCATGTGAGATGAAGCACACTTGCGCCCCTGCCCACAGTGATGACACACTGGGTACATTATTTACGTGGTCAGGTGGAGATGGTGCCTCGGTTTCTCATAGGCAGAGACGACTTCACTCCATGACGGATTTATTGATGCAGATGGAGCGAGTTTTGACTACCTATGCGAGACAGGTACCTCACGCAGGGTATCACTTGTGTGGGTGTTGCAGGAAGTGTTCACTGTCGGTAGTTTCCTTAGGAATTAGGGAAGGTCGTTGAATGGTGGGAGGCTAAACCTATGAGAACCCATAGGGTGAAGACTTATGTCGCCCTACCTGTTTACTACCAGGGTAGAGGTCAAGCAAGGTCACATTTCGTCAAGTTCAGGTTGGGTGGATTACGATAACGGGTCAGGTGTCGGTCAGGCTGTGGGACGTTAGGGTGTGTCAGGGTGATAGTGCCAGGCATGTGTGTAGTGTCACTGGGAAGTGATGGTACCAGCCCAAGCGTCCAGCCCTCCTGCTCAAGGGCATGAGGCTTCTGGCCGTCTCTCTGACACTTGGACGCCCACACATCATTACCGCTGGTAAATGCTCTCCAAATATTTGAACTCTGCTCTCGACATCGCTTGCTTCTTGAACCATGTTCCAGATTCTGCATGCAAGATCCCTTTGGCGTACGCCCGTGAGTAACGCTTCCATGCGCGCTAGACTAATTTACGCATGCACGCCAGACTGCTTTTTACATACGCGCTGGAACTCCAAATTAAGATTTGCATGCATCCCCAGGTTACTAATATATGCAAGTCCAGAGTCATTTTTTTTCTTTACCCACAGCCGAATCCACTCATTTAGGCACACCTGCCAGACTTCCGAGCGAATATCTTGTCACATTCTTGATCATCTTTGAAACCACGATTGATACAGGTATTTTTTTTCCACCTTTAACCTTCGACGCTCCTCCCTCTGGCTACGTCAGTCCGACCGTTGAACACGACGCTACAAATCCTTGGCTATGATTTTTTTTTATTATTTTTTTATGACCATTTATCTAAGCTTTTCAAGGTTTCTGGTTCTTGGTTTATTCCACATTAAGTTTGCGCATTTCGCCCCACACTTCGTTGTCTCGCCGGAGAGCTTGACCAAAGGCTAGGCCCTCGGAACCCAAGGGTCTTACCCCTCGGGTACGAGGGTCGTATCTTTGTGCTCGAGGGTGTGGCTCTTCATGCTCGAGGGCTCGCATCCTCCGTGCTCAAGAGCTTAAGCCTGGGACATCGAGACGAGCCAGAACGAGGTCGAGTCGTCATCCCTGGAGCGATAGGACAGGAGTAAGCATCCAGTGACCAGCGTGCCTTCTTGGTCTCTCAGAATGGGAGTGGGTGACGTGTCGTCTTCCTCAGCAACAGTCGACCCGTCGTAAGCGCTTGCAAACGAGCGCCAATCAGTTTCGCCTCTTCTCTAACATACACAAATTCTTGTTTGCCACCGTTTTCTTTTCGTACCGTTTGTGGTGTCACAGCGTCCATTCTCTGCCTTGGCACCAAATGCTTTTTTTTCTATTTTGGTTAAATGTAACGGACGTTCCTTTGTGCTTTATCTCTCGTCGCTTGTTTCTATTGTTTTATTCACTACTGGCCATACTTACGTGTTAGTTACCTTCTTAACTTCTTCCCTCTATATATATATATATATATATATATATATATATATATATATATATATATATATATATATAGTGCATATGAACGCGCACTTCCATAGAACATACAAACCTCCCACATTTAGGATCGAGCCCGGGACCCCTGGCTGTTGGAGGTTTGTATATCACAAAGGTTGTCCACTTTGTCTCATCCTGTCTCCCGCAGTTGAACCTCTTGTGCACAACGATACGACCTTGAAGCACGGTGGCACGAGCACTGAAACTACGTTACGGTCCTTGGATACGGTGAAGTGGCCTTTGACCTGACTTTTAAGGATTGGGTCAAAGGCTATGCCGTCGTACTCGGTCGTACCGTCGTGCTCAAGGGTCATATAATCGTTTTCAAGAGTCGTGCTGTTGTGCCGAAGGGTCGTTCCGTCGTGTTCAGGAGTTGTACTGTCATACTCCCGGGTTGTACCGTCGTGCTCAAGGAGTTACTGAAATATATATCCTAAACATCTGAAATGATTCTCCTCTTGAGAGGAACCTGGCCATACCAGATAACCCTTCCTTCTTAACAGACCCTCCCTCTGTACTCGTTGTTTCCATTAACTGCAGCTCTCACCGTCTCATTCCTTCCATAAAGATCTTTTTAGTTGCCGGCCGCACCAGCTTAACGATTCATTTCACTGCTCCTCTTTACGATGGCTGACGCTGGGTCTCCTCAGCTCGCAATATACCATGAATTCCACCGTTTACATCCTCATACGACCATGTTTCTTTGCACCGCCCCGTTTCTTCACTTGTCATTTCATTTATTCCCAGTAAAACCGCCTGGGTTTCTTATGGAAAGCTATTCCGTTGAGGCGTACTTTCCCGTCTTACAGAATTCTTTTGAGAGTAAGTTGTACCTGAAAACCCCCTTGAGCACGATGATGCGGCCCTCGGGTATGATGGCCTGGCCTTTGACCTTTAAAGGCAAGGCCATCATGTCCAAGATTTGTGCTGTTGTGGTCAGGTATCGTGCTCGTAGAGCTGAAACACTCATAAGAATGATAGAAAAAGTATCCTCTTAATCACGTCCACGCTCGCATAGGATTCATCCATCCTTCCCGTACTGCTACTATTAATTTACCAGCCTGCAGTGTGTTACACACAGACCAGGGCACGTCTAATTCCTGTTTTCAGTTTTGTTTCTCAGCATTTACAAGTAGCTCAGCTGTCAATCTGGTTCTGTAGAATTTAAACTTGCCAAAATTCTTACTCTCGAGGTTTCACTAGCACATTTGTTTTTCTCGTCGCCTGAGCCTAACCAATGTTGTGTGGGAAGTTCTTCTCTTACCTCACGAGTTGCCGCAACACCTCTCGGTAATTTGGATCAGTCTGTCTCAATCATGCGATACATATTTTCCTTTCTTGTAGACGTTTGGAAAAATGATACATAGTAGTAATGAGGATCCCCCGGGTTATCCATGTGCCCAGCTTGAACAGATATTCTTAGGAATCTCAGTTAATTTGGAGGTGCGCCTCTTGAATAATGGGGGCCTCCGACCCAGACCTGACACTTTTTTGTTCGAAATGACTTGTTCGAGGAATTCTCAGCGAACTGCCTCCCAGGGGGTTCCTTTCTCCATGTGTGATCTTCCTAGTTTTTAAGCCGCAGTCACAAAAATGTCGTTCCCTTAAAAAGGCCATGTGAACTGTGAAGTATTTGAATAGTAAATACTGGTACAAACACCACCGAAATAGAATTTTTTTTTTCATTTTTAACTCGTAAAATGTCGAGCCGTCAGTCTTCGGGTCCCGCAAAAAAAGAACTTCAGCTCAACCCGAACATCAACTATTTATCTTTATTTCGCTTTACTTAGCAGGTTCATCAGCGTCTGTTTCACTCAGCAGGGCTAACTCAACACTTACCGGAAAGCGTTTCGTTCACCATCCTTGTAAAAGTTAGGTTTGGCAACGTGTATATATTTTGGAGTGATGAAATGCGTTGATCGAGTGTTTAATCTTTCCATGATTAGGCTGCAAAATGAAACACAGATCTTGACTATTGTCCTTGTTAAGTCAAAACGATAACCCCCCCTCAGCGTTGACAGTGTTTACCAAAAGAGTCGTAGGTTTAATTAAAAAAAAAAAAACCTAACGGAACTGTGTGGCAGGCTGCAGAGAGAAACTAATCTCAGTGAAATCTTTGTGTTCTTGGTAAATGGTAATTATTGAGCTGAAAAGTTCCACAATGTTGAGAGTTTACCAGTAGAATCATGGGCATAGTTTTAAGTAGAAAGAATTGTGTGTTGCACTAAACACTTTCGAACACTAAGTATACCTAATATAGCCTAAGCTATTGGCTCCTGCATTCTCTGGACGGACGAGACTAGACTTTCTGGGTTTGTCTGGTGTTTGTTGATACTTGTAGAACAGTAGTTAAGGTTGTGAACTTGACATTTATCTCAAGGTTACAGTGATGGCAGGGGATGTCTATCAGTGATACGCCGTAAGTTAATCAGGACGATTTATCATGCATATACACTGGAGGAACGCAGTACTTGTAGAGGAGAGCCTGAGGCGGGGGTACCTCCTCCAGCACAGATGTGCGAGAGTCTTGGGAGAGAAGGGTGGGGGGTTGCGACCCTTGGGAGGAAAGGGTGGGGGTTTGCGACCCGTGGGAGGGAAGGCTGGGGGTTTGCGACCCTTTCCGTGGATCTCGGCCATTATACTTTCCTATAGTCCTGTAAATGGAGAGCTGAGGAAATCTCTCGACCCAGTGTGCACCACATATTGATATCTAACATAACTTCCTTTCACAGGATCATAACGGTCAAATGAGTTTATTGTTGGACAAGACGGCATATATATATATATATATATATATATATATATATATATATATATATATATATATATATATATATATGTGTGTGTGTGTGTGTGTGTGTGTGTGTGGCCTTGTTTTGATCAGCCGCTGCGTCGTACGAGTTTGAAATGTTTGGTAACTTGGGTCATACTCAAGGACGAAGAGTGACAGACGTGAAAACAAACGTTTGTATCCATAGTTCGCTGGCGTGTTGTACAATGACAAACATGAAAACAAACGTTTGATATTCATTGTTGCCTCGAGTGATGATCCGAACCGTGAGCGCTTGATAAGTGCGATTTTATCCAGAAAAACATAAAACACTCACACGCACTCGAGCGTGAGGGTTGGAAACAGGTAAACACTGGCAACGCTCGAGTTTAATAGAAGTGGGTGGATCACAAGGCTAGAATGTGTGGCTGTGTTCATGTGAACCCCAGACCTTCCTCCCTCCCCACGAGACGGATGAAGGTCTCGAATGTTCCCAATCATTTACCATTATGGTTAACATGAAGAAACAGGAGAGATTCACTTCCTTGATTTGCTGTGTGTGTATATATATGTAAACTTCCATACCATTCGCCATTTCCTACGTTAGCGAGGTAACGTTAAGAACAGAGGACTGAGCCTTTGAGGGAATATCCTCACTTAGCCCCGTTCTCTGTTAGTTGTTTTGGAAAATTAAAAACGAGAGGGGAGGATTTCCAGCCCCCCGGCTCCCTCCCCTTTTAGTCGCCTTCTACGACACTCTGGGAATACGTGGGAAGTGTTCTTTCTCCCTTATCCCTAGTGATTCTATATATATATATATATATATATATATATATATATATATATATATATATATATTTCTTTAAAATGTTTTAGAATTCGTCAGTTGGTCGACCAGACAGCTGCAACTATCGCTGGGGTAAGACAGATCTTGGCATCACTTGTTCAAGGCATTTCCTAAGGAATCCAAATCGTAACTTCAGTTGGTGGACCTTGATTAACGATGTGGAGAAAGCAGTAACGAAAGGAGAAAGTCCAGGACAGCTTGTAGAGAAGCAGTAGAAGAGCCTTGTGGAATCCATGTTAGAAAGGATCACAAAATTTTTTCCGCGTGATCAAGTGTGTGTGTGTGTGTGTGTGTGTGTATATATATATATATATATATATATATATATATATATATATATATATATATATATATATATAAAGTTCTGTGGGGCCTGGATGTGGAAAGGGAGCTGTGGTTTCGGTGCATTATTACATGACAGCTAGAGACTGAGTGTGAACGAATGGGGCCTTTGTTGTATTCCTGGCGCTACCTCGTGCACATGAGGGGGGAGGGGGTTGTTATGTGTGGCAGGGTGGCGATGGGAATGAATGAAGGCAGACAGTACGAATTATGTACATGTGTATATATGTATATGTCTGTGTGTGTATATATATGTATACGTTGAGATGTATAGGTATGTATTTGCGTGTGTGGACTTGTATGTATATACATGTGTATGTGGGTGGGTTGGGCCATTCTTTCGTCTGTTTCCTTGCGCTACCTCGCTAACGCGGGAGACAGCGACAAAGCAAATTAAATAGCTAAATGATTTATATATATATATATATATATATATATATATATATATATATATATATATATATGTCTCCATGGTTGTTTAATTTGTTTATGGATGGGGTTGTTAGGGAGGTAAATGCAAGAGTCTTGGAAAGAGGGGCAAGTATGAAGTCTGTTGGGGATGAGAGAGCTTGGGAAGTGAGTCAGTTGGTGTTCGCTGATGATACAGCGCTGGTGGCGGATTCATGTGAGAAACTGCAGAAGCTGGTGACGGAGTTTGGTAAAGTGTGTGGAAGAAGAAAGTTAAGAGTAAATGTGAATAAGAGCAAAGTTATTAGGTACAGTAGGGTTGAGGGTCAAGTCAATTGGGAGGTGAGTTTGAATGGTGAAAAACTGGAGGAAGTGAAGTGTTTTAGATATCTGGGAGTGGATCTGTCAGCGGATGGAACCATGGAAGCGGAAGTGGATCATAGGGTGGGGGAGGGGGCGAAAATTTTGGGAGCCTTGAAAAATGTGTGGAAGTCGAGAACATTATCTCGGAAAGCGAAAATGGGTATGTTTGAGGGAATAGTAGTTCCAACAATGTTGTATGGTTGCGAGGCGTGGGCTATGGATAGAGTTGTGCGCAGGAGGATGGATGTGCTGGAAATGAGATGTTTGAGGACAATGTGTGGTGTGAGGTGGTTTGATCGAGTAAGTAACGTAAGGGTAAGAGAGATGTGTGGAAATAAAAAGAGCGTGGTTGAGAGAGCAGAAGAGGGTGTTTTGAAATGGTTTGGGCACATGGAGAGAATGAGTGAGGAAAGATTGACCAAGAGGATATATGTGTCGGAGGTGGAGGGAACGAGGAGAAGAGGGAGACCAAATTGGAGGTGGAAAGATGGAGTGAAAAGGATTTTGTGTGATCGGGGCCTGAACATGCAGGAGGGTGAAAGGAGGGCAAGGAATAGAGTGAATTGGAGCGATGTGGTATACAGGGGTTGACGTGCTGTCAGTGGATTGAATCAAGGCATGTGAAGCGTCCTGGGGTAAACCATGGAAAGCTGTGTAGGTATGTATATTTCCGTGTGTGGACGTGTGTATGTACATGTGTATGGGGGGGGTTGGGCCATTTCTTTCGTCTGTTTCCTTGCGCTACCTCGCAAACGCGGGAGACAGCGACAAAGTATAAAAAAAAAAAAAAAAAAAATATATATATATATATATATATATATATATATATATATATATATATATATATATATATATATATATATATATATAATATATTATAAACTGAAGGGTAAAGGGGGGAAAATGGTTGCAAATATTATAGGAATAACGTCAAGGGTTGGTAAGAGGACAAGAACGAAGGAAACAAACAGAAGCACTGCTATTGAAGCAGGAGTTTTAGAAGTGTGTGAGTTTAAGTAGATTCTAGATTGATTTGGGTATAATGAAAGTGGATGGTGAGAGATAGATGATAATTAGTGCTGATGCACCTTTACATGAGAAGAAAGATCATGAGAGGCAAGTATATCGGGAGCAAGTGAGTGTGTGTGTTAGCAGTTTTAAGGCAAGAGACTGTGTATGGCTGATTTAAATGCGAGGGTGAGTAATGTGGTAGTTGAGGCTATAATTGGAGGGCATAGGGTATTCATAACTATGAATGGAAATGGTGGACAGCTTGTGGAGTTTTGTGCTTAAAAAGAACTGATTACTGGGAATACCTGGTTGAAAAAATGGGACATTACACAAGTATATGTATTTGAGTAGGAGAGATGGTCAGCAGACATTACTTGATTACATATTAATTGATGGACATTTGAAAGAGCGAGTTTCAGATATAAATGCGCTGAGGGGGGCAGCTGGTGGAATGTCTGATCACTGTCTTGTGGAGGGGAGGGTGAAGCTTTTTAGAGGTTTTCGGAGTGGTGAGAGTGGATTAGCTTTGAAAAGAGTTGTGTGAAAAAATATTAGGGGATACTGAGTACAGAACTGCAAAAGATGAGAGTAGATGAAGTAAGGGGAGTGTGTGAGGAATGGGAGGCATTTAGAAAAGCTGTGCGCGAGGTACATGAGGCATGCGAAAGATGGGAGATGGCCAAATTAGAAAGGGTAGCGAGTGGTGAATGAAGAAGTAAAGTTGTCAGTGAAAGAGAAAAGAGGCGTTTGGGCGGTACTTACAGAGAGGATGTGCAATAGATTGTGGAATATGTGAGAGAAAGCGGCAGGAGGTGAAGTAGTTGTAGGGTATGAAAAAGAAGGCAAATGAGTTGGAGCGAGCATCAATAGATCCTGAGGTTATGTACTGAGTAATAATGATACTAATAGTGATTATATAAATATATATGTGTGTGTGTGTGTGTGTGTAATTGCTCCTGGTCAAATTTCTGTGAGAGTCCTGCTGTTACTTATGACCTCCCTAGGGTTTCCTACTGCCCAAGGCTGCGTTACTTTCAGTGGAGGAAATGTAGACTCCTTAGGAATGAGAAGTACTTTGATAAGACAGTGTTGCCGGTGATACAGATGACTTTTCGCTAGCGGTGTAGCCTCGAGCAGGCGGAGTCCGGTAATATATATATATATATTCATTTATTTATTTATTTATTCAAGAAATAAAGGGAAGGAGGAAGCTCAGCGAATGAAAAGAAAAAAGCTAAAAGTTCTTTCGAAGCTAATGGAAAAGCTGTAGTTTCCGGTCCACGCAATATATTTCACGAGTGATGTGTTAATGAATTTCCTCGAGCGAGCCATTTTGGTGCCCTCCCCGCAACCCTCATCCCACTTGGGGATAGAAAATCGCCTGTACAGTTTGTGGGAGGAGACCAAGCCTGAGGAGAGGATGTACAGGACGAGTGGGGTAGTTGGGATAACGGGAAGCGATTGCCCGAACTATGGTTAGCCGTTTTCTATTCTTTGTTCACAGCAGCTTTTATGTATTTAACGCATACGATGATTGACATAAAAAACGGAAATTCATCCTCGTTGTTGTGATTGTAATTTAAAAGCTTGCGAGAGCTTACTTGGCGTGAGCGATGTTTACTAGGCCTTGCTCAAGATTGTCATAGTGTTTTCTTTTTCTCTCAGTCATGCATTGCTGACGACCTTCGCGTCATATTTACAGATCGTAACCATAATTCTCCTGGATACCCTGCTTGATAAACTGGGGACATCCAACACGGGCGTAACCAGAGAGGGGGTGCCTTAGTTCAGACTCTCTCTCTCTCTCTCTCTCTCTCTCTCTCTCTCTCTCTCTCTCTCTCTCTCTCTCTGTCCTGGAGGCCACACACTGTTGAATGCGTAGTTACACACCGGATGCAGCAGTATTTACATACGCGTAAAGGAAGTCATTACTACACTTAACAGGAGATTAGTTTCTAAACAGGGCAAATTTCACGATTTGATAGCCTAGGCTTAGTTCAGCTACCTCTGACGTTATGATGAATGTAAATACAGCTTCTGCATGCCGGGTTATGTCATCTTGTTTGCCTAGTCACTGGTTATAACTGACTCCTGTGTGTTGTGATTCCCGGGGGGTCTTCATGTGCGGGAATTATTGACATGGGCACCAGCAATCCAGACTTAACAAAAGCTGGTCGTTTCTGGGATTGTTATCTTTCTATTCCAGCCTGTGTGTCATTTTTATTTTTCTGGAGGAGTTGCTCATTTCGGAGCAGATCTTTCTGTCGGTATGTCTGTGTATCTGTCTATCTTTATCTATCTATCTGTCGATCATAATTCTGTAGAAATGCTACTATAATATTTCAAAGAAGGTGGAACGTTAAGGTAATTGTATATCATAGTCTCGCCAGTATCTACCCCGTCGAAGATGATGTTGATGTGAGGACACGGTGGACGTGAGACCTGAACACTGTTCTCAAGTTGTTGCGTCCTGCATGTGTCCCGGGCGTGGGCCTCTTAACGTTAGGGAAGGGGACGAGGGGATCAGAAAGGCTTGGGTGTGCATATTTGGCAACATTTTTCGTACATGTGTGTGTCAATACGACTTTTTTATATGTATATCTTCTTGGTAATTGTTAGTGAGGAATTAGATGTAGCATGTTAAATAGACTATTCTTGGCATTCTAAAAAAGGAAAAAAAAGTTTCCCCCCTTCAGATCGCCTGGCCAAAGCTGTGCTCTTGCCTTCCGTTTTCACAATCCCAGTTTTCTCTGACACCACCGGATCACTCTAAACCACACTCGACAGGGACGATCCTTAGCTAAGTGTTTCCGTTTCGGCATGGTGACCGATGACCTCAACCACCATCCAGGATGACCAGTTTACGTGTAGTTTGGCGGATGTAGAGCCAGGTGAACGAGATGGGCTCGTGGGAGCTCCCAAGTGTATTTAGATCTATGCAGACAGTAAAACAGTTTCCCCATATAGGTGTAACATTTTCCCTTCGTGCTCTTAATGCTTCAAGTTACAGCTCCCTCTAGGGTTCGTCTTCTATTTACACACACATTTTAGATTGTAATATTTTTCAATGAAAGCTGTATCGTGCGGAGTTGTTTACATTTAACGAACTTCCCGGTGAAGAAGGTTATAAGTTTAGACGTAACTTTGTTGTTGACATTGAAAACAGTTCAGTCTTGCCTGTTGTAACACTAACAACACCCGTTATATCATTAGTCATGCGGAGGGAAACGTCTGTATGTTGTGAGTGTGCAGCGTAGCTCGGCTGTCTGTTGTGGAAGTGCCCGTCATGATGAAAAGTTAATGGCTAGTTAGCTGAGGGGATGATTACTAGAAGAGACGCATTACAACTCTGAAGTCGGCGAGGTCGAACCTGGAACGTAAGTACCTTGGATGAGTCTGTACTTATGAAGCTGAAAGGTAAAGGTTATCTATCGTCTGGAGCCAGGTGGGTGAGGTGAGGGTCACCAGAGGTTATGGTCAAGAGCTGGGCGGATAAGGTGAGGGTCACAGAAGGTCATGGTTAAGAGCTGGGTGAGTGAGGTGAGGGGGTCATACTGTATTGGATGTTTGGAGATGGCATCATAATGACACATTATCATCCTAATACTGTCATAACCCCGGGTGGTGTGATGGTACTGGTGTGAACTACCCAGTGCTGTCGTAATCCTGTGTGGTGACCTTTGAACACTCCAGTTCTTGCTGTGGTCTCTTCCCGACAGAGGCATGTCTTGTATCATGTGCCAGTGTGATGCTTTGAACTAATGCAAAAACCTTGATGAAATATTAATATTGAACGAATACTGACAGGAAAGAAGTCGCGTAAAACAGTGCCTCCGTTTTCTGTGTACACAACAGGAAAACTGGTGAGGCTGACTGCGTTTGGGTCGGTGTTGTCTTGAAGTCACACCTTACAAGACTTTATGAATCATTTTAGGTTGAGCGAATATTACGGTAATAGAGAGAAAATCAAACATTTCTTTTGAAGGTCTGAAAATGTAAGATTGATTTTAAGGTTCCGCACTGGTCCAAAGAATTCTGGATGTCTTATTTTTGGGGGCACAATTGAAAATTCAGGCCTGAACAGTCAGAGAAATGGCCTGAAAATTGCTGTGTGGCCTGAATTTCGTTCCAAGGGCTTGGGAGAGATGATCCAATTGATAAATAACCCCGCGAACTTTTCCTTCTCCCCTTTAGAATTAATTGTATTTTGTAGTTAATGTTATGACACTGAAATGATTATTATTTAGTAATGATAAATTCTCACAGTATAATTGTATGTAAACCCTTCTGCAAAAAGAGGCACGAAAAAATATCTCATCCGCCTTCCGAAAAAGTTTGAAAAGGCCTGAATTTTTTGGCGTTCCAGCGAGTGTCCGAAGCCTGTTGAGTGAGGGAGCAGCTGGGGGCTCAGACGGTGGAGTGGTGGGCGCGGTAAACAAAGCGGGAAGGGGGCTTGGTCACCGCGCCAACCTGTGGCGCGGTTATGGCTTTTATTTTTTTTCTTTATCTTTTTCTCCCTCCCCAATAGGGACTAGAGAAGCCTTCGCCCGAGAGAGGCTGAGCCAGTAAAATACTATACTGTTCCTGGGACTGCGTTACCCTCTCCTCCGCTGACCTGTACACAAGACCTCAAGGAATTTCTCTCTCTCTCTCTCTCTCTCTCTCTCTCTCTCTCTCTCTCTCTCTCTCTCTCTCTCTCTCTCTCTCTCTCTTTGCGGGAGAATCGGACGGGAAACCAAATCCCAAGACCCACGTGTCCACAAAGTTGAATTCCTAGACATTCTCATAGGAACAAACAGATTTGAGCCTTGAGATAAAATGATTGTGTCTACTCGCAGTATATGTTTGGCTAAGATGGTACGGTACATAAGCTGAGATGATGTATTTCAGTACGTAATTTTTTTTTTCCGTGGCATTAACGTGTATTGGTGAACGGTACATAAGCTGAGATGATGTATTTCAGTACGTAATTTTTTTTTCTGTGGCATTAACGTGTATTGGTGTATATTGTCAGTGATTTAACCTTAATTTTAACAGAAGTACTTCGTACTTGCATGTGGCGAGCGATGTTGAATATCTGTGTTTTTGGATTTTGTTGGAATATGGACTGAGTTGGATATAATTTTTGTAGTTTTTTTTTCTCTTAATTTGTAGTTCATATTTTTTCAAGACAAAGATTGTATTGTTATTATTATTATTATTATTATTATTATTATTATTTATTAATTTATTTTGCCACCGCTCTACGAAATTGTCTATAATTATCCGTTTGTAATTACATATTATAAGAGAAAGGAGTTTTTCACTCATTAGGCTCCATCTCTTGGTCCATTTCACCCCTTATACAACTTCTTAAACTTTAGTATGCTGTTTGCAGTTACTATATCCTCATTCAGTTTATTACAGTTATTCGCTACTCTTACGATCTAAATATATTTATATTCTTTCTAACTAGTGTGTGTGTGTGATTAAACCCGAAATTACATGTAGATATTTCCTGCGTATTAATCGGCTTATTATTACTTCGTCTTCAAGGTTGAGAAGTTTCTGTTTCCAGTTGTTCATTAGGTTAGGAAAGTGTGTGTATATGTGTGTGTGTTTGTATGTGTGTTTGGGGGGGGGGGGGGGTGAGAATCACGCAGATGAACTGAACTGGTTCGTGATTCACATTTGCCATCCAAGATCGAATTGACTCGTCTTTCCCTGGGCCACAGTGGTCTGAGAGGCGGCCTTAGATCCCAAGGTCTCAGCATCGATCTTCCAGACTAGGGCGGTGTCTCCGTAGGGGAAGTGGGTTGATGGGAGCTGAGAGAACTGGGTCCTCCTGAGTTACCAAGGTGGTGGGCAAGCAGTCTTACCTCTCTCTCTCTCTCTCTCTCTCTCTCTCTCTCTCTCTCTCTCTCTCTCTCTCTCTCTCTCTCTCTCTCTCTCAACTCTGATGATCATGGTTGCTAGGTTTTGGTTTGTCTGGAACTTAAACAGTACGGCACGGCCCTTGAAGCACGGCGGTACGGTCTGTAAGTACGGCAGTACGGCCTGCCGGTGTTGTTCATGGCCTGGTGTCTGGCCGGACAACAGTATCACGTCGAAGATCGGACCATCATTCTCAGAGGCCGCCGTACCTTTCGTGCTCAAGGGTCTTGCCATCGTACGGAGCCTTTTATTATCTGTCACGGCTTCCAACGCACCGCTGCCATGGGTTTCAACGCGCCGCTGTCATGGGTTTCAACGCACCGCTGTCGCGGGCTCCAACGCACCGCTGTCGCGGGTTTCAACGCACCGCTGTCGCGGGTTCCAGCGCACCGCTGTCGCGGGTTCCAGCGCACCGCTGTTATGGGTTTCATCGCACCGCTGTCGCGGGTTCCAACGCACCGCTGTCGCGGGTTCCAGCGCACCGCTGTCATGGGTTTCAATGCACCGCTGTCGCGGGTTCCAACGCACCGCTGTCGCGGGTTCCAGCGCACCGCTGTCATGGGTTTCAATGCACCGCTGTCGCGGGTTCCAACGCACCGCTGTCGCGGGTTCCAGCTCCTCGAGGCCTTATAAACATGTGTGGTCATAAGGAATGTGATGCAGGGCTCGTGTGTAGGTCTGGATCGATGTGATTTCGACGAACGGAAAAATTTATACCTCAAGAAACCAGAAAAATGGTATAGAAAATTGATGTTTGGTGATGATGTTGACTGTAGGATCTGAGAGAGAGAGAGAGAGAGAGAGAGAGAGAGAGAGAGAGAGAGAGAGAGAGAGAGAAATTTGATAGTTTTAACTTTCAGAACTGGAGGTGTTCATATTCTGAAAGTTGGCCTTTCTGCGAATGCGGGTCTGAAACATATGGTCTTACTGGGTCAGGAAAAGTCTGAAAAGGTCTGATTGTCTTTTGTTTTTTTTTCCTGTAAGTGTATAATCGTCTTGGTGAAAATATGTGCCACGTTTTCTTAAAGAAATAAAAACTGTTGGAGGTATTATTGTTATACCATGAACGTTCTAAACCATGGGAGCTGCCTTTAGCCAAATGTGCCTTCCATGATGACTTACTGAACAGCTAATGTGATCCTAATCCATTGTTATCGCTCAATTGATCCTAATCCATCGTGATCGCCCATCTGATCCTAATCCGTCGTGATCACCCATCTGATGCTAATCCATTGTTATCGCTCGCCTGATCCTAATCCATTGTGATCGCTGATTTGATTCTAATCCCTTGTGATCGCTCATCTGATCCTAATCCCTTGTAATTGCTCATCTGATCCTAATCCACTGTGATCGCTCATCTGATCCTAATCCTTTGTGATCACTCATCAGAATTTAATTCGCAATACCCCTCATCATTTATTTGATGATCCCAGTTGAGCCCAGTTGTTGTATCATCTGAGCGAAAGGATGAAAACGCAGAAGGTATTAATCGACTTCCGGTCGCCAAGCTGTGGGGTAGTATGATTTTGGGGTGACTTGAAAAAAAAAAAGATGTTTAATATAGTTATACTGGGAGGTTCCTTTAGGGATTGTCTTGTTCCCATGCACACGGTTTAACCCCTTTAGAGGTTCCTTTAGGATTATCTTGTAGCCGCAGCTGTGGGGTAGTATTATTTTGGGGTGACTTGAAAAAAAAATGGGTGTTTGATATAGTTATACTGGCGGGAGGTTCCTTTAGGGATTGTCTTGTCCCCATGCACACGGTTTAACCCCTTTAGAGGTTCCTTTAGGATTATCTTGTAGCCGCAGGATTATTTTGTTTATGGACACAGTTTGGAGTAGAAGTTACCGGGGAGGTTCCTTTAAGGATTATCTTGTCTGTGGGCACACTTCCACAGAATTATCCTGGGGGGTTCCTTTAAGGATTGTCTTATTCAAAAGAAACCCTACCTGTTGTCGAAGGATTTTTTTTTTTCCTTTTAAGTTATTTCCTTTAAAGGTTATTAATTTTCTTGTCAACAGAAAAAGTTTCATATTGGTAAGGAAAACATCAGATTTTTGTGGAGGGATTTTCACTTTTCGTTGGTCAAGGAAATTTTCACTTTCTTAAGATTAATGTTTTTCATTATAACAGATATCGGAATGTCATTTCCATGGTGAAGTAAAAGTAGTATTTTTTTTATCTCGGGAATTTTATTTTATCTTTTATCTTGTTTATTTTTTTTTTGACAAGGGAATGAAATCTTCCATTTTATTTCAAAACAAAGATATTTCTTCTAAGCAATTTTTCCCTTTTTTCATATTGACACAAAGAAAGTGTGTTATCTGTGTGTGTTTCACATGTAAGGAACTCTGGACCCACGGGCCTCGTAAGCCTAAAAGCACAGCATCACGTTGGCTGCTTGCTGCCTTACGGTGGCCTCCCGCGCAGGCGCCTCCCGTTCGTCTTGATCCCCATCAGGAGCACGACCCACCCCTGGAGTATAATGGCCTGGCCTTTAGCCTGACTGATGGCGTGTTCGATGGGGGTAAGACTTGGGCGAGAAGCCTAAAAGAAAGATGATTGTAGGAAAATGATATATTTAAAAGAAAGGGAATTCAGTTAGTTATGAGGAGTCTGTGTCTCCTGGAGGGTTACTAAGAAGAGATAGGCGCAGTAGATGGGATGGAGGCGTAGCGATGCTCTTTAAGGAATTTATGGTACAGTAGGAAGATGGAGAAGAGATTGATTCATGAACATATTGATAGTATGTAGTTTTAAGGCTCGCTAGAGTAGTAGTGGTTGTACTTATATATATATATATATATATATATATATATATATATATATATATATATATATATATATATATATATATATATATAGTAAACAGTGATAGTGATTCAAGATTGTTTAACTACGGGAAATTATGTATTTTTCCCTCCTTTTTTCCCCATTTCATAGTGAGGGGCATGGCACGGGCTGCTACCATGCTCCAATCAAGGCCATCTTGGGATGAGAGAAAAAAAAGAAAGAGAACGAAAGAAGGAATTAATCAGGGCTCCGCAGGTGTTCGTAGCCCTGACTCGTAAAGTATCAAAGGTTATATGAAGAGGAAAAGAGTAAAGAAAGGAGAGAATTCCACAGTTTACCCTTCCCAGGTAACAATGAGGCGTCATGATAGCCAGGCGTTGAGTGGCCGGAGGATTTCCATTACAGGGATATTAATTCGTACTTGATGAGGGAAGGCGGGAGTCATGAGTGTTTGTGAACGGCACAGAAGTATTACTTGAACCCGCGTATTCTGCAGACGACCAGAGAGAAAGCGGGGGAACACCCGTATGTCGTGGATTAGCTGTTTACACAGAGAACGTTGGAGGGGAAGAGTGTATTGTGTATATCCCATCACCGGGTGAGGGTGATCGTGTTGATGAAGATGGTTTAAAAAGGAAACAAGCTGGTGGTAGTAATTATATGGGTACAGGTTAGTTCCCAAGTACAGTGGATTTGGAAAGAGTTTTCAGTAGATATATTTGTGAGTATGTTACCGCACTCCGCCTGCAAGGGGCTTCAGCGCGAGTGGGAAAAGTCACTTTGGCGAGGCTGTATAGAATATTTATGGCTCTTCAAAGAACCTCCCACTCCATAGGGGTCTAGATTGACCTGCTACAGGAAGTAGCGCAGCCTTAAGCTGCGGGAACCTATGGTAAGGTCCAGAGGAACACCAGGACTTTCGTAGAAATTGGTCCTGGGGTAATGATTTGTAGAACAGTTAGAGTATAAACAGTGCTTTGGACTAAGTGTGGGTGGATTTGTTATTGTTAGGGAGGATATGATTCACTGGTTGACTGAATATAGTCTTAATCAGCAGTGCTAATGAAGAATGTGTTTGGGAGTTTGTCATTCTTGTAAGTAACAGAGTTATGGCAACGGGAGGCATCTCAAACACTAGAAATGTTCAGGTATTGTTATAGTATACAAGAAGGGAGATCGAGATGATCCTCTTATATATATATATATATATATATATATATATATATATATATATATATATATATATGTGTGTGTGTGTGTGTGTGTGTGTATTTTGATTTATTATAGCATGTGAAGCGTCTGGGGTAAACCATGGAAAGGTCTGTGGGGCCTAGTTGTGGATGGGGAGCTGTGGTTTCGGGGCATTACACATGACAGCTAGAGAATGGATGTGAAAGGATACGGCCTTTCTTCGTCTGTTCCTGGCAGCCACATATATGATATCTCTGTCCTCATGCAGCCGGAAAAATGAGGGTTGCTAACCCGATGTCGATGACATGAAATTTTTGAATGATGGGCTTTTTTTTCTTTTTTTTTTTTTTTTGTATCATTAACCTAATCGATTTCTATGTAGGTTATCAGAATATAGAGAGGAGAGATGGATGATCTGATAGACTTCATCTGCATTTTCCAAAGGCATTTGATTCGGTGCTGCAAAGTAATTGGATATTAATATGAATGAGTTACGTAATTCTTCTGGGGAGGTGGAAGGATGGATGAGAAAATGATGGAATGGAATAGTGAGGGGAACCGTGAGTAGGGGATGGTGATCATGATGGAAGACAATCACTACTGGAGTGCTACAAGGAGCCGTCTTGGTATCTCCGTTGTTCGTGGTTTATGGCGGGCGATGCCAAATTGCAGACGCCATGTTCTTGACGATGGGAAAGACTGTGAAGCATTGCTGGAGGATGTAGACGCCCTATAGCAGCTTAGCAGGGTAGATGAATGGTGCAGCTTGGTCAAAGTTAGTGCCATGCACTAAGAATATAAGGCAGGGGTACGGGACGACCGCGATGGAACTTAAGGTCACTGGTAAGAGGGAGTTAAGAGGAGTCGGATTGTTAGAAATATGTTCGGTTGTTGATGCAAAATGCTATCCTTTGCTGCATACACTGGAGAGAATGTGTGAGCTCTCTATACATCACTGACAAAGTTAAGAAGAAGAATATCGTTTCCATGAGGACTACGGAACGTCAACAGTGACTAAAAGTGAACAATCAGAAAGGATCTAAGGAACATTTTATTTTTATTGATTTCTAATATTATAATTGAGTGATGTGATTTATGTAGTGAGAGGATTGTTTATACAGTAAATTTGAATATTTTTAAGTAAGACTGGACCAATATATGCCTGAGGAAATTGAATAAATGAGAATTTACATGCACTAGGTTAGCATGAATACGCAATTTCATGTAGATTACTTTTTATTTTTTTTATGTTGCGAGGTTTCCGTCACAGACAGAAGTCCACATCGAGTTTTGAAGTGGAAAATCTGCCTTTTGGAATTGGACAGGTCGTAGTTGTTAGGAAGGACTTGAGGGATAAAGAGTTCGAAAGCTTTTCGGCGTAAAGAAAGAAACAAATATCACAGTGGCCCACCCTTGAGTTTCTCATGGCCTCAGAGTAATCATGTGGTGCAGTAGCTTGCCGAGCCAGCATTATGTGGTCTAGCTAATAGTGGGGACACACAGGCAGCCGACACTCGGGAGCAGAAGCCAAAGTAATATCAATATAAGAGGAGAAAGTGGACCAATGTTACAGCGTAAAGCAAGTGGGTCAATCTTCGAGATCAGACTTGGAGAATGAGTAAGTCGGATTTGTTTGGACTCCCCTCTATGAAGGCGTGAAAGCAGTACCCCAATACTAGGACGGATCAGTGCTACGTATAATCGGAGCCGTTACTCAGCAGAAAAGCATTTACGGCATCTGAACAGGAATTCCAGTTTCGTAAACGCAGACTTAGCAATTTTTTGGATATGAGGTTCCCCAGATAGGTTAGGTGTTACAGTTATAGCAAGTGTGTTTATTGTGCTGAGTGGTGAAATTACAGATCAGAAGAGATGGAAAGTTGTGAGGGGGGGGGGGGGGGGGAGTTTTGGAAAGAGAGGTGGGCAGGAGACGAGTTTTAGAGGCATGAATCTAAACCAGGTTACGCCTAACCCACAGACAAATCCTATATAAGCCTGAGTTTATCGTGGAGATAATGACGAGACTTAAGATCGAGCGAGAGAGGATGGAGTGGATTTGAAAGAAATGGGGAAATGCAACTTTGAGACAGCACCGTAGCAGTGCATTTGCTTGTTTGTTGAAGAAAGAAAATCGTTGATAGGAAGTAAGACAGTAGGAGACGGGACACCAGTGCTAGTGAGGAAAGAGGGAGAGGTTGATTCATCGATGAATACAAAGATAAATCGTCCCGAGAGGAAGCTGGACACGAGGGAACAAAGTGATAAAAGAGAATCGAAAAGAGGGGAGTTTGCTGATGAGACCCGATGCCAAACCCTTCAGATGCTTTTGATACCTCAAGGACCCCGAAGACATTAATTAGATAGGAACAGATCTTTTCGGTGGATCTTACCACGCGGAAACCAAACTGATGATCAGAGAGAAGAATGTAAATTGGAAAGTGGAGTTGAGAAGGGATTCTGAGTATTTGTATGTATTGAAAGTCAGAGTAACAGGACGATAGTTGGAAGGGTTAGAATAGTCACCCTTATATGGGACAAGAAGTACCAATGCATGTTTCTTAGAAGGATTTTTTTTTTCTTTAAACGAGCGGCAACAGATGAGTAACCAAAGGCACAAGTTCAGAGTCGCCCTCCTTTATAACATGAGAATGGATACCATATGGTCCCTGCGCCTTGCTTGTGTCCAGGAAGGACTTCATGGACCCGACACAAAGAGATTATATGATGGCCATAGAGTTAGTTAGAGGGACATGGTGTACGATAGTCAGATTTAGAGGAAAAAAGGGAACCAGAAAAACTTGCTTTATCAGTTGAAAAGACGGCCATAGTCTCGTCAGTGAGGAAGGAAAGGTTGCTCGAGAGAAGCTGTTAGAGACTCTTTTTGGCCGATGGCCAAAAAGAACCATCAGTATCACTGGATGAAGAGGAAAGGTCGTTGCACTTTGGTAAACATGCATAAAGTGATTGCGGGGTGAATGCGAGTGCGAGGAAGGAGAGTTTTTCCAGATCCGATATGCCATCAACTAGAAGCAGAGGTAGTCGTGTAGGAAGAGGGGATATTTGTTTCAACTCCGCAATAGCAGCCTCTACTCTACTCCCGTCATAGATAGAAGCATCACCAAAGTAGAAGCAGAAGAGCAGTTTACCAAGGAAAGTCGAAGAATATTCGCGGGGCTAGTCTACTCTCCGCCATAACCGGACATTTGGAGAGGGAGGGCCTGTCGTTGTTGAAGATACAGCTACAAGAGTGTGGACAGACGGACCAATTGATGAGCCAGATTGTGTAGCTACAGTGCGAAGAGTTAGCGGTGAAACACATACACTTGGTGTGACACTTGGGGTCGTGATGGTCTGGAACATGGCGTAGGGTGGGTTACGACATGCTCCACATTCCTAGGAATGGAGAACGCAAGGGCTTGTGAACACCCCTACCCCACCACCACCACCACCACCAGGATATGTATGGGAGAAGTTCAACCACTTCCTAAAGGGTACGTTGAAGTCTCCCAAGCAGAGGTCCTTAGCTTGACGATGAGAGGATGTGTATGGATATACGTACTCATGTCACTCACTCATTCACAGACACACAGTTTCGGAAACCGCTCCTCTGCTGCCTTGGCCACCATCATTCTCCATTCCGTCTATTCCCCCCTACCTCTCGCAAGCCCTCCCCTCCCTTCCCACCACCCACCCTCTCTCCCGCGTCTCTCCCACCTTCTCGGCGCCAAGGGAGGGACACGCCCATCTTCGGCCTCTCCCACCAGTCGCTCGGTGGGCTTTGTTTACATTATGGTTGCCATGGCGACCACTGTACCGAGGAGTTGCAGTTCACAGATTTTCTTGAGGGCTGTCGAGAGAGGCGCGATTGGGGGGCAGACTCAAGCAAGTTTAGATATTTGGACGAGTTGCATATCGTCACAAACGTGCGATAGATGACGCATTTGTGAATTAAAATAAACGAGTCGAGGAGTATTACTGTATATGTCGCAATTAAGTGGCATAGAGATAACTGGTCGCGTATGAGTGGCATATATGACGTGGTTAGCGTTATGCATCGCGGAGATATGCTATCATTACTCTTATCTAATGATAAAGCTGTGGCAGTTACTGTGGGTGACGTGTGCGTGGGATTCGTTCCTTCAAAATGTCCAGTCAAACTTTGTACGTGCGTTACGGTTGGCGATGCCATAATTGTTATAGTAACTTGACCCTGTAAGGATAACTACTTATCAAGTGAGATGTCTTTTTTTTTTTTTTTGTCTTATCTGAAATGGAACCTTGGTACATGAACCGACGAATAGTCTTATGAAAGAGCGAGGTTACATATGGAGAGAGAGAGAGAGAGAGAGAGAGAGAGAGAGAGAGAGAGAGAGAGAGAGAGAGAGAGAGAGTATAGTGTGTGCCGGTTGAGTTGGGCTGGACGCTCGTTGAGGGCAATGAGTTCAGGACGGGCCACAAACCTCCTCCTATACTACGTGTAGTAGTATAGTTTCCCCCCCTGGCCCCTGTCTGCCGTGCTGGTGGTGGGCACGGGCTAAGGTTATCTCCCTGTTGTAGTGTTTGTCTGTAACCACTCCTGTAGGTAGTGGCAGGGGGAGGAAGGGGGGGTGCGCCGTGGTTTTCCTGCCCCCTTGCGCACTCTCATCGATTCCCAGTTGGATTTTGAATGTTGAGTGTGAAATCAGAGGAGTTTTATGATGATATCCTCACGGCCATGTGAGATTTTAGACGTCCAGAGGCGGCGGGGGATTCGGTAGTCGGTGGTGTGTGTTGTTCTCGGGGAAGGAGTAAAGCGAGGATTGTTGACGAGGGGAGGGAGTACCACCATCATCGTACCAGTGGCAGGGTTGGGGGTGAGGCAGTGTACTCGCACGACGGCGGCCGACAGGCGGCAGTGGTGGTGGTGGTGTCCGCCGTGTGTAGAGTGTGTGTGTGCTCTTATCATCCCCCTGTCTTGCTCATGTTGGGGAGTCGTGGTTTCGGTAGTGGCGCCGGCCGCTGCAGAAGAAACTTGGATAATGACGATGAGGGAACCAGCTGGATGATGGTGTTGACAGCGAGTGAGGGAGAGAAGATATACATCAGCTGGACGGAACTCCGAGGTTACTAGTGGTGATGGCCGTGTCACTGTGTTTTGGTGACCCGCTGAGATGGAAGGTCTAGCAACAGTTGACAAAGAAAATCGGGAAAAGTATCGCAATTTTTTTTTTTATCTTGTTGAAGTGATGGCGAGGCGTGGTGACAAGCGTAAGACTCGGTGATGGGCAGTGAGTGAGTGACTCGCTGCTCAGGAACGAGAGCAGTTAGTGATCTAGCGAGAGTCCAAGTGATGGTCTTGGGTGAAAGATGTGATAGCGGACCACGGCTCGCTTAGTAGTAGTAATAGTGACGCCCGCCCAAACTAGTTTAGATTCAGAATGAACTGGCGAGGAAACTAGAGACTCGTACATCACGTGAGATGATCCTGGTGATGTATTCTAAGGGAGATTTATTCGACAAGTGAATACATTAGATTTACTTCACGTTTCTGGGAGCCGCGGGCGACATATGTATATCGAGTATTGAAGATGGGATCTGCCCTGGTGGCGGGCGGGTTGCGAGGTCGTGAGGGAAGGGAAGATTAACGATGCGTTGGAGCGTTTAGCAGCGGCTGAAAAGGTGACAGGAAAGGCCGACAAGGTAACTTGCCAGGAAGGACTAGACATGGTGCCGGGAAAGATCCCACAAGGTGCCGGGAAAGGTCCTACAAGGTGCCGGGAAGGTCTTACAAGGTGACGGGAAGGTCCCACAAGGTGCCGGGAAAGGTCCCACAAGGTGACGGGAAGGTCTCACAAGGTGCCGGGAAAGGTCCCACAAGGTGCCGGGAAAGGTCCCACAAGGTGCCGGGAAATGTCCCACAAGGTGCCGGGAAGGTCCCACAAGGTGCCGGGAAGGTCCCACAAGGTGCCGGGAAATGTCCTACAAGGTGCCGAGAAGGTCCCACAAGATGCCGGGAAGGTCCCACAAGGTGACGGGAAGGTCCCACAAGGTGCCGGGAAGGTCCCACAAGGTGCCGGGAAGGTCCCACGAAGTGCCGGGAAGGTCCCACAAGTTGCAAGAAGGGTTCCATAAGGTGCTGAGAAGGTCCCACAAGGTGCCGGGAAGGTCCCACAAGTTGCAAGAAGGGTTCCATAATGTGCTGAGAAGGTCCCACAAGGTGCCGGGAAATGTCCCACAAGGTGCCGGGAAGGTCTCACAAGGTGCCGGGAAAGTCCCACAAGGTGCCAGGAAGGTCCTACAAGGTGCCGGGAAGGTCCCGCAAGTTGCAAGGAAGGTCCCACAAGGTGCTGGGTAGGCCCCACAAGTTGCAAGGAAGGTTCCACAAGGTGCCGGGAAGTTCCCACAAGGTGCTGGGTAGTTCCCACAAGGTACTGGGAATGTCTTATAAGGTATCGGGAAGATCCCACAAGGTATCGGGAAGGTCCCACAAGGTATCGGGAAGGTCCCACAAGGTGCCGGGAAGGTCCCACAAGGTATCGGGAAGGTCCCACAAGGTGTCGGAAAGGTCCCATAAGGTACTGGGAAGGTCCCACAAGGTATTGGTAAAGTCCCACAAGGTAACGGGAAGGTCCCATTAGGTACCGGGAAAGTTCCATAAGTGGCTGGGAAGGTCCCACAAGATATCGGAAAGGTCCTGCAAGGTACCGGGAAGGTCCCACAAGTGGCTGGGAAGGCCCCACAAGCCACCGGGAAGGTCTTACAAGGTACCGGGAAGCTCCCACAAGGTACCGGGAAGGTCTAGTGTAAAGTATCGGGAGGTCCGACAAGGTGCCGGGAAGGCTCCATCACCAGTAACAAATACATAACACTTTTCAGCGCGGCAGTGGTGACATACTTGTCGTAAATGGAGTCTTCGAATTCGAATATTTATTTGCCAGCGATCGTGAGAGTGAAGGGTACTTGGCTAGGGTAGGTGGAGGCCGGTGTAGCGACATAGCAGGGGTGGTAGGTGGGTTCAAGTAGGACCAAGGTCTGTGTGAGCGACCCTCTCATCCTGTCGGGATGGGAAGAATGGTATTGATGGCATTGATCTAATACAGGACAAGTATGACTTTAAGACATACGTACACGACACATCTTGTTGACATTGGTGATAATACAGGAGTAGGTGAAGTGACAGGACACACGGTGTACACATGGTGTTGTGTACAGGAGGAACGTAATGTTGTACTGGTAGCAGTACAAAAGGTCAAGAGTTACATTACGTATGGGACACGCAGGTACAGACTGTACTCGCCGGATGTTAAGGTCAGGGTACATAGGAAATGGAGTGACAAGATGTGCCAACACTTGACTTGATGACATCAGATGTTCTGTATTGCTAGGGACATAGCGAATTTTGGATATAGTGTTAGAATGTCTTCAGGAATATATGTCAGTGAAATAGACTCAGAACTGCGAAACAATAAGCTGTGAAGTCTGATATCACTGATTTTAAGACATTCGTTAATATATCGTCCTAGTTTGTGTTCATCGGGTGTAGAGGAGAGTCAGGCCAGGCAGTGCGACTCGCCACATATACTGTGTAAGACAAACGTCTTTTCCCGGTTTTGTTCGACGATTATTTACATCTGGTGAAACATAATGAGAATCTTGCCTCGACTACATAGTGGCAGTAAGCAAGCCTGGTTATGATAAAGCTTCATATGTGTCACTGATTCAGATCAGGGTTCGAATGATCCTAGGCGAATTTAAAGGTCCACACCATTATTTATCTTTGAGAGTTACGCGTGTGATTTTTGGTTGTGACATTATATGGGAACTGCAATCGGTCAGTTTAGATCATTTTGAAATTTGTAAATAGATGTTCGGGAAATTAGGAAATCTTGGGAACTTTTTTTACGTCTCCATTAGGAAATTCAATGTCGCGTGCGGAAGGACTGCTCAGAGATGCCAGTGGTTCGTATTATGCGAGGAAGCGCACACCGGAATGCCCGCCTTTCACGGGATGTTTTTCACCAAGTCCCAGAGACGGAGTTTTGTCTTTTCATAGTCCTTGGACCCTAGGCGTTTTGTGGCAGTCATAATATCACGTTGTTTAGTTTAGGGCCGGTGCCTTCCACACTAAAGTTTCTTTAGCCGAAAAATTACCATAATGATTAACGCTCCAAAAATCTGGTCTTTCAGCATCTCTCAAGAGCACCTTGTCGGACCTTCCTGGCATCTTATGGTGGGCGCGGACCCTGCCTCTTGTTAGACCGTCTGATGTAAAAGCCTGGGAGTAGACGGACATACTTAGCAAGATCAGATGCTTAGGTCATGACGCTTCTGTCCAACACGTGAAGGTGTCCATAGCATTTGGTTGTGAAGGCCAGTGTTATAGGCTTGTATAAGCAGCGAGTGAATGATGGATGGGAGAGTTGCCTGTAGGGCGCGCTTTCCCGAGTGTGTTGCAAGAGCTGGCTCGGAATTGGACGAGGTATCTCAGTGCTTTGAGAACACCACGAAGTTCATGGCGTGAAGAACTGGACTTAAGGACTTTTAGTTTCTCATGCTAGGGGGTGAATAAGGTTGTTAGGGTCGTAGACGGCGTAAGCCGCGTCTGCCTTATCGTTTACCCGCAAGAATCCATCGGTATAATTCAGCAGTTTATTGCCCTCTCTAGTGGTGGTTCACATGTTCTTCCTTGTAAGGCATGAGGCCTGAGATGACCAGGCTGGCACATTATACAGTCAAGTGTTGAGAGATCTATGTGCCAGTGTTGTGAGGATGGTGCTGTGAGATGCGTCTCCGTAGTGGCCATAACTCGAGTCGGCTGAGGTCGAGCCACTGGCGGCTGCTGAGTGATAGTGGGTTAGTTCACGCAAGGAATTGGGGTCGGTAATGACTTGTAGAAGGTGTTGTGCAAAACTATGGGTTTCGCGAATTTTTTTTTTTTTTATGCTTTCGATATTGGTGGAGGGAAATGACGCGAGACGGGAGATGACGCGAGGCGGGAGATGACGCGAGACGGGAGATGACGCGAGGCGGGAGATGACGCGAGGCGGGAGATGAGATGGTACGAGGCACCACCCTCGTGAAACACGACGCCGTGGAGCAACGACCTCTATTGGCAGCCACTGGAGACCAGTGGACCTTAACGAGTGGCCACCCGACCCGTGCCGGTGCCGAGGGTGGCGTCCTGGAGGCTCCCAGTGATGCCGTTATATTGGTTTTATTGATGGGGTTATAAGGCGGTAGTGTTTACACACACACACACACACACACACACAATTTCCTACTTCCTCGATACCATATACATTCTCTCTCTCTCTCTCTCTCTCTCTCTCTCTCTCTCTCTCTCTCTCTCTCTCTCTCTCTCTCTCTCTCTCCCCTCCAGTCAGTGTGCCTCCAAACATGCACTTTCCGTCAGGCATACGTGTGAGAGCTGCTGGTGTTACTAGTGATTACGTAACGTGAGGGTAGGTTGTTCTTGTTACCAGTAGTTACGTTACGTGAAGTTGTTGTTACCAGTACTTACGTTACGTGAGGGTAGGTTGTTTGTGTTACCAGTAGTTACGTTACGTGAGGGTGGGTGGGGCGGCTTGGAAAGCATTCTGCAGTCACGACACGTCGCTCCCCACCTGGAAATAATATCTTGGGAACGTTTTTTCCCTCTCAGTGAAGTTCACGTGGTTCAGGCATTACTGTACATTACTGTCGTGTTGGACAATTTTAACTTGATAAGAATGGTTTAAGCTCATTTGTATTGTGTGTGTGTGTGTGTGTGTGTGTGTGTGAAATCGCAATTCAGAAGTTCATACAATTGTGTTTAACATGTGATTTTTCTGTACATGCAGCACTACACGTTTCACGGAGACAGTCTGCCTCATCAGGTGCAAACAATTCATGAAGCTTTTTTTTATTATTAATCTCACACCGCCACAAAAATTCCATCTCTCCTCTGCCATTCTCGTCGGAATTTTTATGGCGGTGTTGGGATTTCAAAAATTTATGAATTGTTCGCACCCTGATGAGGCGGATTGACTCCGTGAAACATGTAGTGCTGCATGTAGAGAAATATTACGTGTTTATATATATATATATATATATATATATATATATATATATATATATATATATATATATATATATATATATATATATGATCATACTTGATCGCCGTTTCCTGCATTAGTGAGGCAGCGCCAGGACCATGAAAATAGACCACATTCGCTCATAACCATTCTCTCCAGCTGTCATATGTAATGTACCGAAAGCACAGCTCCCAAGCCACAGACCCCCTTCCATTGGTAACCCTGGACTCTTCGCATGCCCTGGTTCAGCACATTGACAGGGCATCAACCCCTGTATACCATATCGCTCCAATTCACGATCCCGTGAAAGCATTTCACCCTCCAGCATGTTCAGGCCCCGATCATTTAAAATAATTTTCACTCCACTCTTCCATACATAATTTGGTCTTCCCTTTCTGCTCATATCCTACATTTCTGACACTCGCTCAATATATATATATATATATATATATATATATATATATATATATATATATATATATATATATATATATATATATATATTTTTTTTTTTTTTTTTCATACTGTTCGCCATTTCCCGCATTAGCGAGGTAGCGTTAAGAACAGAGGACTGGGCCTTTGAGGGAATATCATCACCTGGCTCCCTTCTCTGTTTCTTCTTTTGGAGAAAAAAAAAAAAAATGAGAGGAGGATTTCCAGCCCCCCGCTCCCTTCCCTTTTAGTCGCCTTCTACGACACGCAGGGAGTACGTGGGAAGTATTCTTTCTTCCCTATCCCCAGGGATAATATATATATATATATATATATATATATATATATATATATATATATATATATATATATATATATATATATGTGTGTGTGTGTGTGTGTGGCGAGGTGGCGGTGGGGATGAATAAAGGCAGACAGTGTGAATTGTGTGCATGGGTATATATATATATGTGTCTGTGTGTGTATATATATGTGTATATTGAGATGTATAGGCATGTATATCTGCGTGTGTGGGCGTGTATGCACACACAATGTGTATGGGGCTGGGTTGGGCCACCTCCCCCGTCTGCCTCCCCGCGCCACCTCGCAAACGCGGGAGACAGCGACAAAGCAAAATAAACAAATAGATAAATAAATATATATATATATCGCGGGGGATAGGGGAGAAAGAATACTTCCCACGTATTCTTTGCGTGTCGTAGAAGGCGACTTAAGGGGGTGGGGGCTGGAAATCCTCCCCACTCGTTTTTTTTTTTTTTATTATTATTATTATTATTTTCCAAAAGAAGGAACATAAAGGGGCAAAGGGAAGATATTCCCTGAAAGACTCAGTCCTCTGTTCTTAACGCTACCTCGCTGGCGCGGGAGATGGCGAATAGTATGAAAGAAAAAAAAAAAATATATATATATATATATATATATATATATATATATTTATATATATATATATATATATATATATATATATATATATATATATATATATATATATATATATCGAGAAACATCACTAGGAAAAGGAAACGCGAGAATCGTGAGCGCTTTCGTGTATTACCACATCTTCAGAGGACTAGTCTGAGATTTTGTTATGCTTTTCTGCATAAATAGCGATATGCATAGCTGTAGGCTGCAGTGTGTATGTACTGCCCACTGATGGCAGGTAACGAAGTACTTCGTTACTCTACTTAATTACATTATTTGAGGATTTTGAATTAAATTACTTGAATTTTGACTACATTTTACTTTTACTGGAGTAATTCTGTGGAGAAAGTATAACCTGTCCTGCGCTACATTGTGCGGCGGACATGTCGTTATCTGGTGATGGAAGGGAAGACATTATCATGTTGATACCTCTAAGCCCCGGAGCGGAGATAGGACGTATGAACTATGACCCCCTTGATCCGACCCGTAAAGGTCAAGTCGGGAGGTGGGTCATCCTACCGTCGTGCAGATGTGTTCAAGGGTCGTACCGTGTTTGCCCAGCAGGTGGTGGAGAAATGAATCGCCTCTTATATTATATTGCCAACAAGTACCATTGTTTATCAGGGGCTGTTTGTTTTACGTCAGATAACTAACATGGATTTATTATTGAATTTAGGGCAGACACGGGCTTGCCGTTGCTATGCGAAAATTAACAGAGCGTTACAAGTTATGAAACGCACCCACCTGCAGGGGGAAGAGAGAATACTGCCCACGTATTTCCTTCGTGTCGTAGAAGGCGACAGAGAAGGGTGGGAGCGGGTGACTGGAAATCCTCCCCTCCAGTTTTTTTTTTTTTTTTTTAACAAAATGAAGGAATAGAGAAGGGGGCTAAGTGAGGATTTTTTCCTCAAAGGCTCGTCTGTTCTTGACGCGGGAAATGGCGAGTATATATATATATATATATATATATATATATATATATATATATATATATATATATATATATACATGCATACATGTATGTATATACTTTACTGCCTGGGGAACCTATTATGTGGAGCTCCAGCAACACGTCCACTGGGCGGAACCTCAGGTCAAGATATGTAGTGGTGTGTTTGTTTGTGTTGGGTTTGTGCAGGACACCAGAGTGGTAAGTATTCATTGTCTCCATTATGACATTTGCATCCTGGGCGTCATGGGCTCCTGTGATATGTTGATTCGGTGGTTGTAATGAATGTTATAGAGATGGATGTTTACATTTTCTCCCCCAGAGCGCAGACGAGAAAGTGTAAATGATACATTCCTGGGGAATGCAGTTTCAGATGGGTGTATATATCTGAGCAAAGGGAGTTTAACACTGGATTGGGAGGGCGGTTGTTCAGTGCATGTCGAGTCATTACTGTGTTAATGTGTGTGTGTGTGTGTGTATATATATATATATATATATATATATATATATATATATATATATATATATATATATAATTATATATAATGTCACTGTCATTTTTGCTGGGAAAGAAGGAGAGGGGAAGATCTTTCGGTATAGGATGCTGTGTTGTGAAGTAATGGTGAATACTACCTGGGGTGTGGTGATGGTGTGGTTTGGGAGCCAGGGGTTTAGTGCTGTTTCAAAGACCTGAATGCCGAGAATATTGAAGTGAAATTTCGTTGGTAATAATTTTTACTTCATTTTGCTGATGTTCAATGTTTGTGGTGTCATCGTAGCCTTTGATTGATGAGCGATCCTTATTTTGTATGGTGTGCAGTTTTGTTGTGTTTGCTCTTGACGGGGTGGATGACTTGGCAGGTGAGGTATAGTTCAAGGTGGAGCGAATCAACTGGTTGTAGAGAACACTTTCTTTTTCCTGGTCCAACATTGTCGCTGTCTCCGGCGTTAGCGAGGTAGCGCAAGGAAACAGACGAAAGAATGGCCCAACCCACCCACATACACATGTATATACATACACGTCCACACACGCATATATACATACCTGTACATTTTTACGTATACATATATATACATACACAGACATATACATATGTACACATATACATAATTCATACTTACTGCCTTTATTCATTCCTTTCGCCACCCGCCACACATGAAATGACCCCCCCCCCCCCCGCAAGCGCGCAAGGTAGCGCAAGGAAGACAACAAAGGCCACATTCGTTCACACTCTCTAGCTATCATGTATAATGCACCGAAATCACAGCTCCCTTTCCACATCCAGGCCCCACAAAACTTTCCATGGTTTACCCCAGACGTTTCACATGACCTGGTTCAATCCATTAACAGCACGTCGACCCCGGTATACCACATCGTTCCAATTCACTCTATTCCTTGCACGCTTTTCACCTTCCTGCATGTTCAGGCCCCGATCGCTGAAAATCTTTTTCACTCCATCTTTCCACCTCCAATTTGGTCTCCCACTTCTCCTCGTTCCCTCCACCCCTGACACATATATCCTCACTCATTCTCTCCATGTGACCACACTCTTTTTATTATCACACGTCTCTCTTACCTTATCATTACTTAATCGATCAAACCACCTCACACGACATATTGTCCTCAAACATCTCATTTCCAACACATCCACCCTCCTCCGCACAACCCTATCTATAGCCCACGCCTCGCAACCGTATAACATTGTTGGAACCACTATTCCTTCAAACATACCCATTTTTGCTTTCTGAGATAATGTTCTCGCCTTCCACTAATTCTTCAACGGTCCGAGAGAGAGAGAGAGAGAGAGAGAGAGAGAGAGAGAGAGAGAGAGAGAGAGAGAGAGAGAGAGAGAGAGAGAGAGGTATGATCCCTTTCTATGGGGCACCTGCAGCACCTGGTTAGTAGGGCGCGTCCACCGAGCGGAATCATGGGTCAAACATTATGGTTGTGTGTTGCGGGGTAAGTGTTAAGTGTCCTCAGTCCGTGAGATGCATCTGGAACATGAGGGATCTTGTGATATGAAGTTGAAGTAGTGTTTGGAAAGTTGGAGCCGTAGGTGGCGCTGTCCAACACGTAGGGAAGAAAGCGTAACTTGTACATGCTAGGGAATGTGTATATATATATATATATATATATATATATATATATATATATATATATATATATATATATATATATATATACACACACACACACACACACACACACACACACACACACACACCAGTAGTCCTGCACCAACTAATGCCTATCTCGGGTGATAAGTATTACTCTTCTTTCAACTGCCAGCATTATATAGAGCAGTGAATCTTATATATTACCTCTTTTTTTTTTTTTGTTGGCATCCATGAAATTGCCCTCTATTGTTGGGGTGTATTAGCCATATTTTCCCTTCCATTAGGTGGTATTATGTTCGATATTCCCACATTAGCCTCCAGTTCATCTCTTGGTGCAGCGGTTATGGGCCCATTATCCCCTCAGTCTTAACGGCGTAACTCGCAGGCACTTATGTTTTCATATAGGTATCTTTCTATCTATCTATTTATTTATTTTACTTTGTCGCTGTCTCCCGCGTTAGGGAGGTAGCGCAAGGAAACAGACGAAAGAATGACCCAACCCACCCACATACACATGTATATATATACACGTCTTTTTATCTTTCTATCTATCCATCTATATATATCTATCTTTATCTGTTTTTTTTTGTCTGTCTGTTTCTTTGTTTATTATCTGCCTGCCCTTCTATATGTCTATATCTGCCTTTCCTTCCATCTATCTGTCTTTGTCTTAAGTCTCGATAGCCGTTCTGCTTAAAGATCGAGTGTGGGTCGAGTTGACGAGAGTTGAGGGAGGTTGAGCATGGAGTCCCGTATCGACCTTACGCACTATATATACCGTAAGTTGATTTGGGAGGCTCGTCTCTCGCCTGCACAGGTCGAGCTGTGGCCAGGCTGGTCTTGCTGATGATTCAGTATTGTCAGGGGTGTTGGAGGCTGTACGTTCATAGACGTATCGTCATTCTGTTGCCTTGCTACTCTGGTAACACTAGATATATGGGGAATGTGGTGGCTTGTGAACTCCTTCACTGCTTAAGTCCTTCAGCACGGCAGTGCGACCCTTGAGCACGACGGTACGACCCTCGGGTATGATGACGTAACTTTTAAACCTTGCCTTACCTTAAGACGTACTTCGAAGTCCAGGTTCAAGTGTCGCACCGGCGTTCTTAAGACTCCAGACTTGAAGGTCGTACCGGCATTCTTCAAAGTCCAGACTCGAGTGTCACACTGCCGTTCGTCGAAGCCCAGACTCAAGGTTCGTACCGCCGTTCTTAAGACTCCATATACTCAGGGCTCGAACTGCCGCTCTTCGAAGTGCATACTCAAGGGTTGCACCGTCGTATTCACTAGGTATTCGTGCTTGTGTGAAGTAAATGTAAGCGTAACAACTCTCGCACGCGTAGTTTTGTACAACAGTGTGTCATTGTAGCTCACCTGACAACTTCGGTCGAGTCAGCGGAACTTTTTTGACCTTGTGGAGCGTGGGTTACTGACCTGATGATCTTGAACTTGGATCTTTTGCACTCCACCCCTCCCTCACCTAAACCGTCATGCATGACGTAGATTGTGAGATCTCTTTATTATCTCCTGTTTCATGTTGTCTAGGAAGAACTTATATATATATATATATATATATATATATATATATATATATATATATATATATATATATATATATATATACTTGATCGCCGATTCCCGCGTTAGTGAGTTAGCGCACGAAACAGGCGAAGGAAACTCGCTTCCGCTCACATCCATTCGCTAGCTGTCGTGTGCGCCCTTGTATCGAAACCACAACTCCCTATCTGCAACCAGGCCTTACAGACCTTTCTATGGTTAACCCCGGACGCTTCACATTCCCTGGTTCAGTCCACTGACAGTACATCGACCTAAGAATACCACGTCATTCCAGTTCACTCTATCCCGTGCACGCCTTTCACCCTCCTGCTTGTTCAGGCATCGATCACTTAAAATCTTTTTATGAATGAAATTAGTATATTTATGGTAATTGATCGTGACCTGTGATAATCGTGAGTCGTTGCTACTACCGATCACTTGAACTTGACCTTTGACCCTGTCAGATACACAGCTCGGAGAGCGGGGTCTGTACGCCATGTTAGAAATTGGTCTAGTTCACCTGAATGACCACGATTCACCATGGAACCCGTACAGTCCGACCAGTGAATCGTATGGAATCATATGCGACCCGAAAGAATTGAAATATCACCATAGTAGCTGAAAATAAAGCGCCCATGTGCTCATGATAGTCCCAATATATATATATATATATATATATATATATATATATATATATATATATATATATATATATATATATATATATATATATATCCCCAAGCCGTTGGTGACATTCTTGCATAACAGCACAGAGCAAAACCCAGACTCGGGTGATTATATAAACCTGTCGTAAGGGGAAAGTTGGCAGTGAGGGGGGTCCCGTCTGCCTACCTGTGGCCTGAATTTAACTTGTAACCTTGAGTATAGGAGGGAGTGGGAGGGGATGTGGTGGGTGGTAGGCCCAGCTGGGGCGGGCGGGAAGGAGGGAGAGCTTACTGTGGGGTTAGTGGGAGGGGGAACTGTGGGGTTAGTAGGAGGGGAAACCGTGGCGTTGATAGGAAGGGGAACCGTGGTGTTGATGGGAGGGGAACTGTGGGATTAATGGGAGGGGGGACTGTCGGGGTAGTGAGAGGGGAATCTTTTGATTCATGGGAGGGAAGCTGTGGGATTCATGTGAGGGGTGGTGTGGGATTCATGGGAGGGGAACTGTGGGATTCATGGGAGGAGAAATATGAGGTTGATGAGATACTGTAGGGTTAATGGGAGGGGAACTGTGGGGTTTATGGGAAAAGAAAAAACTAAGAGGTTAATGGTAGAGGAGCTAAGGGGTTTATGGTAGTTTAACTAAAGGGCTGATGAAGGAAAGTAAGGGACTAATTGCCGGATATGTCAAATTATTGAATGGAAACAGGAGTTAATAGGAGGATATCCAAGGAAATAGTGGTGGACAGCTAATGGGAGGGAAAGTGAAGAGTTAATGGGAGAGAAACTACGGAGGAAATGGGTTGGAGACCAAGGAGGTTAATGGGAGAGGCGTAGGAATGCTGGGAAGGAGGAGGAGGAGCAGCCAGGAGCAGAAAGGAAGTGTTTTGAAAAGGGAAAGTCTCTCATTTTATGAGGTGTGGGGGACTGAAAGCGGGGAAGGGGTGGGGGGTGTGGTCATGTGAGGTCAGACACTGATGCGAGGGACGTGGTGATGCCCCGGGTCAAGTGACCGAGTTGGGGGTACTAGTATGGAAGGTGGGGGAGGGTACAGAGGAAGGGAACCCAATTGTCTGCCACGGAGTTGTCTGCAGTGCCACACTCACCCCAGGTGGGGCAAGACAGGGTAAGGTAAGGTAAAGGCGGGGCGGTGTGTGGCTGGCTCAGCGGTCTCTGTTTACCCTGGGAAAGCAAGCGTGGCGCGGGGAGTGCATGAAAGCCTCCTCCTCCTCCTCCTCCTCCTCCTGCCTGGGGCATGTCCCGCGTTAAGCCTGGGTCTTACTTGCTAATGGTTCCGTTTTCTTCCGCACTAAGCCAGGCTCCCGCTACTGAGGGTTCCGTGTTCTCTCGCGCTAAGCCTTTAGTTCCGGCTGGGTGTTGTTTGTACACCCCAGGCTCTTGCAGTGTAGGCGTGGGTGTCAGGTCAGAAATGTTGATGGATTTTGTGAATTTCGGAAGAGTTGCCAAGTCAGCCCCGACGGAAACAAGAGAAAGTGTTGTGGGGATAAGGAAAGAAATTAAAAGAATACGTGATAAATTTAATTGTTTCGGTTTGAATCTCTCTCTCTCTCTCTCTCTCTCTCTCTCTCTCTCTCTCTCTCTCTCTCTCTCTCTCTCTCTCTCTCTCTCGTGGTTGGTAATAGATATTACCGGCACGACCCGCCTGAGTATCGAGAGAGTTAGTGACGGCTGTACAGTGAACCAGCACTACAGTGGCTGTCAAGTTTCTCTCCTTTGGTCAAGGTGACTGCCTTTTTCTCTCCGCCCCACCCACTTTTGGGCTACTGGCATTAGGTCGAAAGTATATAGTTATGGTGTTTGGAGGGGCTCAAGTGTGAGGTTATGGTGTTTGGAGGGGTCAGGTGTGAGGTTATGGTGTTTGGAGGGGCTCAAGTGTGAGGCTATGGTGTTTGGAGGCGCTCAAGTGTGAGGTAATGGTGTTTGGAGCCGCTCAAGTGTGAGGTTATGGTGTTTGAAGGGGCTCACGTGTGAGGTTATGGTGTTGGGAGGGGCACAACTGTGAGGTTATGGAACTTGGAAGGGCTCAAAAATGTTTGAACATAAGATTACCTTACTTGATACTGGCACCAACAACAGATTCCAATTACCTTGGAATCATATTGTCATCCACGCGAGGTATTCATATAAAAACAAATGAAAGACTTAGAAAAAAAACACTTGCATAGTTACATATATTATCTCCATTATTGAAGGAGAAAACACGTTCCAGTACAAGTCAAAAGCCTCATATTCAACACTGTGTTCATACCAACATTAACTTGAGCTGGAACAGTACTATTTACCTCCACTGATATTAACTGATTGATAGCGGCAGAAATGAATTTGGCCAATAAGGGTCATTCTAGGTAAACCAAATGTGGGTAGAATGGCGAAAATGTAAAGTAACCCGTAATGAGAAGGATTGAAATGGCAAAACAAAGGTGGATGGGCCATTTGCAGAGTGTGGGATGAGAGAGGAATACATGGAAATGTCATATCACTGGATGATGATGGGAGGGAGACCATCTGGCAGTCTTAGAGAGAGAGAGAGAGAGAGAGAGAGAGAGAGTTGGAGAGAAAACATCCAGAAAATCGTCACGAACCTTATGATTGAAGGGTAGGATAGACAGCGAGAGGGCTGGAGGCGTCCCGCATAGAGTGGAATGACGCCATTTGTGCTTCTGACCGACAGCCTGGAAGCCTTCCCAGGGGAGCAGAAGTAAGGAGGAGTGATACTGGACAGGGTACGTGGAACACTGAGAAACGTGAGTGTCGGTGCTGGACAGCCCCGAGGAACGTTTGCAGCCTTGGCAAACGTTTTCATGCCTTAAGGAACCTGGGATGAAATGAGTTATTTTGGTAAGATTCCAGGTCGCCATCACAACTTTTGACCCACCTCGGCAGACGTTGAACAGCCTTGGTAGAATGTAACAACCCTGACAGACGGCAAAGGCAAAGTCTTGACATTCATTGAACAACAGCCCTAACAGACGTTGAATCGCTTAGAAAGGTGTTGAACACCTTCGAAACACGTTGAACATTAATGACAGACGTTGAAACACCTTCGAAACACGTTGAACATTATTGACAGACGTTGAAAGGACTTGATAGACGTTGAACAGCCTTGGTAGATGACGTTCAACAACCACTAACAGCCCATGAACTTTACCGACCTATTTGAAGCTGATCCAGAAAACTATTCTTCCAACAGCGGCGCAGCCTAACGAACGTTGATCGACCCTGAAAACGTTTAGTAAAACGTTGTGATACTCTGAAAATCGCTTAAACTGTCGACGTCGTTGCTCTAAAACACAGCCGACTTTCTAACCCATTACTGTAACTTCACTGGGCTTTTTAGAAACTGGAAACTGAAATGGATTTGAATGTTAAAACTCGGATATTGAGCACACCACCCTCATTCCGTTGGTGACGCAAGAATATATATATATATATATTCTTTTCAACCTCACGTAACCAATTTTCAGGAGCTCCTGCCGCTCCAAGGTTGGGTTGCTTCCAGTAGCAGAGAAATGGACTCCCTTGGATTGAGAGAACACTGTGCTCTACATCACCAGGTGATGGTACAGCCTCGCGTAAAGTAACTTTTTCTACTCGCTGTGTGAGCAAGAGTAGGTGGAGTCCGGTAACACGCATATATATGGACGTAGAATGGTGATGATTGACGACTTGGCACCTGCGTTGGATTGCTACTGGACGAGCTTAAAGCGACAGGGGAAATTGAACGGATAGAGTGAATGGTTGGTGTGATGGTGGTGGCGAATGGCATGGCAAGGCTCTCTGACATGCAAGGTGAGGTGGAAAGTGGTTCTCTCTCTCTCTCTCTCTCTCTCTCTCTCTCTCTCTCTCTCTCTCTCTCTCTCTCTCTCTCTCTCTCTCTCTCGTCAAGCCATTGTCTGTCCCTCAATGCTTTTATTATTCTTTAGTTCTTACGTTTTAATTGTTTTCGCTTTTTGTTTTTCTTTTGGCCGTGGTTATTATTTTCCTTCGCCGTCTTTTGTCTGTAATTGATGCACTCTCTCTCTCTCTCTCTCTCTCTCTCTCTCTCTCTCTCTCTCTCTCTCTCTCTCTCTCTCTCTCTGGCGTAAACAGATCATAGTGTCCCACATCATACACTGTGGGAGTAACTGACACACGTCCTGTGTGTGACTGACCGATTGAAACGTCCTGTGAGGTTAACAGACTGACACACGTCCTGTGAGGTTAACATGTACGCGTCCTGTGGGGTTAACAGACGGACGGACACCCGTCCTGTGAGGTTCACAGACTGACACACGTCCTGTGAGGTTAACATGTACGCGTCCTGTGGGGTTAACAGACGGACGGACACCCGTCCTGTGAGGTTAACAGACGGACGGACACCCGTCCTGTGAGGTTAACAGACTGACACACGTCCTTTGAGGTTAACATGTACACGTCCTGTGGGGTTAACAGACGGACGGACACCCGTCCTGTGAGGTTAACAGACGGACACCCGTTCTGTGAGGTTAACAGACTGACACACGTCCTGTGAGGTTAACAGACAGACATGTCTTGTGGGACTGACCCACATGTTAGGGGTCTGTGATGTTGAATTGGATGGAGAGGAGGAGTAGGTGGAGGGGAAAGAAGAGGAATAAAGCAAGAGGAGGAGAGGAAGGAAGAAAAGGAGGAGGGGAAGGAGGTGGAGGGAATGATGATGACACAGTAGAAGGATGCGAGTGGTTCAGTCCATGTGTGTAATATGGGTGGGTTGCGGTGGGTGATATTTTTGATCGTAATGATTAATGGCTACACTAATTACCATTAATCACAATGCAGTGTGGCGCAAATGATCGTAGGCGGTGGATGGAAATGAAAGGTTACGGCAGTGAGTGGCAGGCGCCCTTATTTATCGGTTATAATCATTTTCATCAATATATATATATATATATATATATATATATATATATATATATATATATATATATATATATATATGATCTTGTATGTTATACGGGCTTTGCAGCACTGGTAAATGTGAAGTTAATATATACTGTTTTGAACTTGGCTCTCTCTCTCTCTCTCTCTCTCTCTCTCTCTCTCTCTCTCTCTCTCTCTCTCTCTCCTCTCTCTCTCTCTCTCTCTCTCCCGGAGTACAGGAGTTGGGGGTCACCATAGAGATTGACTCTTATCATGTTCACTTACTGGCAGGCAGTCATGCCCAGTGGGTGGTAGTGGCTTGGTCAGCCCCGGGTGCTGCACGTGAGGGGACGGGCTGGGGGATGGCGGCTCACTGCGTCTGGTTTTGGCATCCATTGTAACTCTCTCTCTCTCTCTCTCTCTCTCTCTCTCTCTCTCTCTCTCTCTCTCTCTCTCTCTCTCTCTCTCTATCCATCTATCTATCTATCTATCTAATATATTATCCCTGGGGATAGGGGAGAAAGAATACTTCCCACGTATTCCCTGCGTGTCGTAGAAGGCGACTAAAAGGGGAGGGAGCGGGGGGCTGGAAATCCTCCCCTCTCGCTTTTTTTTTTCTTTAATTTCCAAAACAAGGAACAGAGAAGGGGGGCAGGTGAGGATATTCCCTCAAAGGCCCAGTCCTCTGTTCTTAACGCTACCTCGCTAACGCGGGAAATGGCGAATAGTATGAAAGAAAAAGATAGAATATATAAAATTTATTTCCCGTATGTCTGTTTTTTCTATACTTGTACCCCGTTTCCCATGTTAGCATGGTAGCGCCAGGAAGAGACAAAGAAAGTCCGCTTCCATTCTCTAACGGTATAGTCTAGGGCGTTACCGGACTCTGCCTGCGTGTGGTTACGCGAATAGATTGCGTCATCGTCAACGAGCAGAAGGGAAAGAAGTCTACCCCCATGTGACTTCTCGCTCCAGTAGTGTCCATCATTTCCCTCCTACTGATTGTAGCGCAAGTCTTGAAGTTAACGGGAGCAGGTCAAAGTGCTCCTGGCCTTATGAAATATAATGGAACTTGTACAGTCAGTCTCCACCATGCATATGACCTGACCTTGCCATACACGGGAGTTGACCTGACCTTGCCATACACGGGAGTTGACCTGACCCTGCCATACACGGGAGTTGACCTGACCTTGCCATACACGGGAGTTGACCTGACCTTGCCATACACGGGAGTTGAACTGACCTTGCCATACACGGGAGTTGACATGACCTTGCCATACACGGGAGTTGACATGACCTTGCCATACACGGGAGTTGACCTGACCTTGCCATACACGGGAGTTGACCTGCCACATTTTCTTCATAGACGTGGCCGGTTCGCTCATGTCGTCGTGGGGGAGCAGTTTCTGAGAGATGCAAAGATAGGGCACACAAGGGGCCGTCACCTGAAATGAGGCAGAACATTTGGTAGAGACGTTGTGTAAGAGTGGTGGATGATTGGAATGAACTGGGCGACGAGACTGTGAATATAGAGAACTTAAGGTAGAAAAGTTATATGAGAGTAGAGGAAGTGCAAGACATGGGGGGTGTTACTAGTATAATAGAACTCCCTCCCTGTACAGTATTGATAAACACACACACACACACACACACACACACACACACACACCTGGCTGGCCCCTTTCCACTGGCGGTGCTGGGGCGCCAGGCTCGATATATTGGATTATTACATGCGTAAGGAACCCCTCCCTCCCTCTCCTTCTCTCCCCGCCTCCTCCCAACCCCACACCCTCCTAACAACCATCAATTTCCCCTTCCCCCACCGCCATCAGCCCTGTTATTTACCCCCTCCCTCCATCCTTCCTCCCCCCCCCCCCCACACACACACACACACACACACACACAAGTATGTCTTCTACTGTTAATTTTTTTGTTTCGTTTTCTCGCAACATTTATTGTTATTCTGTTTTCCATGTTCTTTGTTACTGATCTGTTGTCTGTACGGTACTCGTCAACTTCCTGGCTCCCATTTTCCGTTCCCTCGTACTCTTTGTCTTCCTCGCACTCTCACAGTCGTCACGAACTCTGGCTCTCTACCTCACACCCTCAGTTTCTCACGCTCTCACTGTCTTACTCGCACTCTCACTGTCTTACTCTCCCTTTCACTGTCTTCCTCGTACTTTCACAGTCACTCTCACATTCTCACTGTTTTTCACGCTCTCGCTGTCTTCCTAACACACTCGGCTTCTTCCACACTCACTGTCTTCCTAACGCACTCAGTGACTTCCACACTCTCACTGTCTTTCTAACACACTCGGCGTCTTCCACACACTATCTCTGTCTACCTAACGCACTCAACGACTTCCACTCTCCCTCACTGTCTTCATGATACACTCAGCTTCTTCCACACTCATTGTCTTCCTAACACACTTAGCGTCTTCCACATTCTCTCACTGTCTTCCTAACGCCCTCAACGACTTCCACACTCCCTCACTGTCTTCCTAACACACTCAGTGTCTTCTACATTCCTCACTGTCTTTCCAACGCACTCAGTGTCTTCCACACTCTGTCATTGTCTTCCTGATGCACTCAATGTCTTCAGCACTCCCTCACTGTCTTCCTAACACACTCAGTGTCTTCTACATTCCTCTCTGTCTTTCTAACGCACTCAATGTCTTTCTTACTCTCTTACTGTCTTCCTAACACATTCAACGTCTTTCTCACTCTTACTGTCTTCCTTGCTCCCTCATTTGTCTTCTTAGCACTCTCACTTTCTCCCTCGCTCTCTCTCTGTCCTCTTCACCCACTTACGCCTTGCTCTCACTTGCACGCACTCGCTTGCCACTCACAACACACTACACAAGCTGGGAACAAGAGAAGGAAAGGCTCCGACAGAATTTTGAAACAGGTGTACATAACTTTGTGTGTGTGTGTGTAAGCGGTGTGTACTTTTGTATGTGCGTATCTTTGTGATTACGATCTGTGTTCCGGGGAGCGAGTTTCATTATAGTGTTGCCTGGTCTGTTTACCATACATATATACATGCTGCCATGTCTGTATGTGTTTGTGTGTATGTACAATGTTTGTATGTGCAATGATCACTTGTACATTAACGATAGATCAGGAAAGTGCGAGAGTCAGCAGTTTTGACCTTGTGTTACGCTCAAAGCAGGACGAAGCCTAACACTGGAGACCAGCCTGGGTATTATACAACATTCTTCATGAAGGTTATACACTCTCCACACTATTATTACTATTATTATACAGCATTATTCGTGAAGGTTATACACTCTCCACACTATTATTACTATTATTATACAACATTCATCATGGTTATACACTCTCCACACTATTATTACTATTATTATACAGCATTATTCGTGAAGGTTATACATTCTCTGCTCTAATTATACATTTTTCATGAAGTTATACTCTACATTATTCACGAAGAGTTAAGCGCTTCATCTTTCGCTTACCACTGAATAAAAGATTTTCAGGACAAAATTGGCGTTGATTTCTCATGCCGCCATATGACTTCTCGACATACAAGATGGGCCAATTTTCCCAAGCTCGCTCACCCTCATGTGTCCTGACGTACCATAACAAGTCACAGACAGCGTCTTGTGCTCTCGACACCAACCCCTTGACAAAGCCTTACCTGCCTTAGGCTGTCACAGGTCACACTCTCGGAGAACCTCAAGCAGGTCTCCGTAGCCTGGGCTGGCGTGCCGCCTCCCCCCCGAGCTTCCCGAGGAAAGAAGTCCTTTGTACTCCGCCTGGCTGACCTGCTGCTCTATCCTGGCCAACTTCAAAATTTGACCCGCTTGTCTTACGCCGCAGTGTTGGTTCACTTTCCCTCTTCAATAGGTATTACCTTGGTTTTTGCTCCCGAGAGCTGGCTGCTTGTGTGCCCCTACCACCAGCTAGACCACGCTGGAAAGCTGCTGCGTCGCACGACTACTGTGTGGCCGTTGGCAACTTGGGGGCCCATTTGATAACTGTTTCTTTCCCTACACCTCAAAGCTATGTCCCTTCTCATATATTTCCCATGATCTATGACCTGGCACATTGTAAAACACAGGTTTTTCACTTCTTCCAGAATTCGTAAATATTTTCCCTGGTCTGTTCTTTTACCCTTTCATAATCCTCTCTATATTGCAGTTAAGGCCCGGCCTTGATGTGGACTTTTGTCCCTGACTGGAGCCTCCAACGTGAATAGAAAGAGAAATCCTCGTCCACGCCTGGCGAAAACATGTGCTGGATTTCGCAGGCGAAAATTCCTTCATTTTCCTTATGAATGTTGATGTCTGAGAATTATTGGCTGGATTTGGTGCTGAAGACCGCGCGTAGTGCCTGAGGTACCTGAGGACTAAGAAAGGCGTCTGGTAACCAGCCTTAGATCCTTGAGAATGACGGTACGTCCCGTGAGAGCATTAAGGACTCCACCCCTGGGTATGATGGGCCAGGCATATTGACCTGACTCGTAAGGGTCAGGTGTCCGAGGTCACGCCATCATACCCAAGGGTAGTAATGTCGTGCTCAAGGGTTGTATGTTTACCCTCAAGGGTCGTGCCGAGGTGCCGGGTTGTCGTCGTGCCGCCGTTCTGAAGGGTCGTGAAAGTCGTACTCAAGGGGTCATACCGTCATGCCTCACGTTCGTCCTGGTCGAAGTTGTCTGCACCGTCGTGGTCAAGTGGTGTGCGAAGACGAATGGTTTGTGGCTTGAAGATACGTTCGAACAACCCTTCCGGTGTACCCAGTGTGTCGTGCATATATTCTCCTAACAGAGTTCAGGGTCTCGCACTGAAGCTTCGTGGGTCTCGGTAATGTTTCTGCAGGATTTTATCTATTTTCACGGTATATAGAGGGTTTCTGTTGGTATTGGTTGTTAGTAACAGAGTTTTGGAATAAGGCAGGACTCTTTACTTTGGAGTAGTAATGTTTAGCTCGTTATTATTTATAGCGAGTATCCAGCTTTTTTGGTGTTGCAGCCTGTCTTTTATTGCGAGGTTATCAGTGTGTCTGTATTGCTGTCATTGTTTGTTATTGCGAGGTTGTCAGCTCCTTCAGAATATGGCTTCCGAAAGACGTTATTGCGAGGTGATCCGACCTTGCATTTGACTTACCGTGGGTCGTTATTGCGAGGTTATCCGACCCTTCGTTAAGGCTACCTTAGGTCGTTGTTGCGAGGTTATCATCCCCTTCGTTAAGGCTCCCGAGGATCGTTTTTGTGAGGTTATCAGCCCCCTCGTTAAGGCCATCATGTGTCGTCATTGCGAGGTTATCAACCCCTTCGTTAAGGCCATTGAGGGTCGTTATTGCGAGGTTATCAACCCCTTCGTTAAGTCCATTGAGGGTCGTTACTGCGAGGTTATCATGTCGCCGCACGAACAACCCTTCTTCGTTTTCTCCGATGTTGACCGACCGCACAAAAAAAAGATCGTCACTTTCAACAACTATATATATTATCACCAACCCAGCGCGACGGTTATGGCGAGGTTGTAATTGTTATCGGCTGGGCTGTTTGCCTTGTCCTCTCCGCTGTGGCCTGTTAATGAACACGTCGTCACTTCCTCACAACTACAAGCAACAAGCACTCCCCCTCCGACGTGGGACGCTATACCGGGGGTAGGAGGGGTGGGGGAATTGGAGCTGCTGCTGCCATTTTGACACAGCAATAGAGAGTTCTGCTCATTCTGCCACGTAACATGCAAATTGCTTTCCACTCTGATTCCCGCCATATTGTCTGTCAAAACCCTCGGGAGTCTGGTTTTTACTCAGAGGCCGTTTTGCCATTGTTGTGTGAGGAAGTGATCCCGGCACGCCAAGGACCTAACCTACCCCCCGCCCCACCTCCCTCTTCCTCCCTCGCTTCCTCCCTCCTGCAACTGCCAGTCCTCGCCAACTCGCTAATTGGCGTATCAGGAGTCAGGACTGTGTGTGTGTGTGTGTGTGTCGCTTCGTTAAATTGCCGTCTAGACAGATGGTGTTTGAGCCATTGCCTCTGGAAAAATGTTTGTTGTCATTGGCACAGTTGCCGTCTTCGCCACGTCCTTCGTTTTTTGCCGCGGTGCGTTATTGGCTGTTATTGTTTATATGCCGTTGCGTGTGTAAATGTCATTGCTTCATGCTATTTGAACATAACTTAGGTCACTTATTTTCATCACATACAGTTATACTGTATATTAGGAATTATTGTTATGATACACCATTATCACTTGAAATGACCATCATCGTACAACTGTATCGTGCACCATCATTCATCATTATCGAACATCGTTATCGTAGGTCAATAATATCGTGCGTCATTGTAGATGTATGTGATCGTTTTATAAGAACATCACTGTCGTCGTGTATCGTTATTAATATACGTTATCGTTATCATTCATCATCATCGTCGAACATCAATCATTGTTGTATCTTCTGTGCCACCTTATCATATATCTTCGCGCGCATGTTTTTTTTATCGTGCACAGTTGACGTCATACATCGTTATCATGTATTTTTGTAATCAATTTCTTTTTCTACATTATTAAGCAATATCGCGATGATCATCTTGTATCTTTCTTCATAATGATATTACAGCGTGCTAGAGAATCGTGTTGTATATTCGTCACCATAATGGAGTATTATGTTTTCATTATTATGAAAATATTGATATTATTATTATTATTATTATAGTCATTATATGATAGTTGTTATTACGCATCGTTGCCGTATGTCGGTTGTTAGATTGCTGGTGGGTCCGCTCCGCTCTTTTGTCCTACTTTCATTGTTCGTTTGTTCATCACTCGGTTCGTCTGCTCAACACTCGGTTCGTGCATTCATTACTCAGTTCGTCTGTTCATTACTCGGTTTGACCACTCGTTACTAGCTTCTTCCGTTCATTGTTCTGTCCGTCCTCCCAAATTTCTTGGTTCGTCCGGTCATTCCTTGGTTCGTCCGTTCGTTCCTTGGTTCGTCTGTTCACTCCTTGGTTCGTTCGTGCATTACATGATTCTTCCAGTTAACCTTTCGTAGGCTCGATCGTCATTCTGTTGGTGCATACCAGGATTTTCCTGCACATTAAGAATAGCTTTATGGATGTATATATAATTCGAGGCTGCGCTCCAAGCAGGAGCAGGGAAATGATGGACTACTTCAAAACTGCCGCAGGACCAATTTTTATGAGAGTTTGAGTGTTACCCAGGACTTTTCTTAAGGCTTATGTACCCCGGAACTGCGCTACTTCCAGTAGCCGAGGAATTTGGACTCGTTTGGAGTGAGAAGTTCTTTGACGATACTGACCGTACTCCCAGTGATACAACTTCGTCAGAGGTGACTTTTCACTGGTTTCACTCGTGAGCTAGGTAGCGTCAAGAACAGGTGACAAAACCTTAGAGGGAAAAATCCTCACATGGCTCCTTGCTAATGTTCTCTCTTTTGGAAAGTAATACAGGAAAGGAGGATTTCCAGCCACCCGCTCCCATCCATCTTAGTGGCCTTCTACGACACGAAGGGAATACGTGGGCAGTATTCTTTCTCCCCTATCCCCAGGGATTTTGTGTATATATTATATATTCCATAAGTTGTTTAATCTACATTGTATCAGTATTATAAGAGAGAGAGAGTCTACACAACGCATTTTCTGCATATTAGCGAAATCCAATTCGGTATTTTTCGGATAAGCGCGAAATCCTCTTGAACGTTTTCCGGACATGAGAGAAATCGGCTCCCGTGTTTCCCTGAGGGAGATGTCGTTGGCTGGTGTGGAGCGGGGTAATTACGTGGTACATGTGTCATGATCTGTGGCTATATCAACGTGTAACACTATCATGCGCTCGTGTTACCTTGTCATATGATGAGGCTGACCTTCCCCGTGGTGACTCCGCTCGCTGGAAGTGGTCGTCGTATCTCTGTCGTTATCATCAAACGCTATATAAAGGCGTTGTGGGCGTTATCACTCAACGCCACTACCGTGCGTCCCTTGCGCGAACGTTATCAAGCACATGCTCCAGCTGACATCACCACCAACACCGTGGTCGCTGGTTCTTATCACCACCACTACTACTACTACCACCACCTCTACTACTACTACTACTACTACTACTACTACTACTGCTACTACCATTCATCACCATGGCGGCCATAGTCATTATCACCACTATCACTATCGCCACTGATAGCGTCTGTCACCACACCAACACCATCGCCACCACCACCAATTACCACCACCACCACCACCACCACTCCCCTCTACAACTCCTCCTCCCTCCTCCTCCACGTGTGGTAGTCCTCAGCATGTGTGTGTCAGTACCATTATTCTCCCCCCTCCCCACACACGCGCGCGCGCGCGCACACAGGTGTAGGTGTCCTCCCGACACAGGATAACATGCAGCCTTGTGGCCTCGTCTGTCATTTGCATTTGTATATATTTTTTTTTTTTTCAAGTGAATGTCTGTTGTGTCGACGTTGCTCGCTCAGAAGGATAGAAATTCATGCACCAGATGGAGAGAGAGAGAGAGAGAGAGAGAGAGACTTGGTGGGAGGGAGTAGAAAGGGAAGGGGTATGGGGACTGAAGAGAGATGAAAGAGGAGGGAGTGAGTGAGTAAGTGGGATGAAGTGATCGTGAGGGACGAAGGATGGGGATGGAGCAGAGTGGAGGGATTCCATCATGGTTATAGACGGAGGAAAGAAATGGGACGCGCGAAAAAGGAGGTAAAAGAGAGAGGAATGATAGAGAAGGGAGACACAAACAGAAAGGAGGGAGGGAGGAATGTGTCATTACCGTCATTATGCATTATTCAGTAAAGTGTGTATCATTTTCTTTTATTATACAGTTTATACATTCCTAGATGATGAAACACACACACACACACACACACACACACACACAAACGCGCGAGCGCGCGAAGATATAGCCGGCAACCCAGCCAGCCAGCGAGCATTTGAAAGGTATAATAGAGCAAGAAACGAATATAACATAAGAAACGAGGAAGAAACTTTGAAAAGAAAATATTTTGGACGAGGCACGAGACGTCTCCACAAATCGTTAATAAGGCTTAGGGATTCAGAGGAAAGACTGTAGAGGATAAAGTAGAAAATATTAGATGAATGACAAGATCATGAGTGTTTTTACACAGAAGATTTACTAAAGCCCCAACACGAGTGAGATGGAACTGGGGAAGTGGGTCGTGGTAACATATTGAACTGTATGGAAAAGACCGAATGTAAAAGGGTCTCGACCCATTAAAGCTCATGGTTCTGATGAAACATCTCCATATGTTCTGAAGATATCTGCTGACTCACAAACAATTTCTGATGTTCGAGATGTTGCCAGAGAAGGTAGAGTGTCAGGGAATGAAAGAGGGCAAGCGTCGTACCTTTCTTTAAGTAAGGAGACCGAGAGGATGTGCTGCACTACGGAACAGTCTCCCTTATAAGTGAGGTTTGCAAAGTATTGGAAAAGATAATCAGAAAGCAAATGGATGGCTTTTTGCGTAGGTGGAACTAGGTAACTGAGTGACCGAGCGGTTTGGGGAAAGGAGATCGTGTGTTGCGAACGTCTTACATTACTGTTGAGAGTGAGCTCCGTTGTAGGCAATAGAGAAGGCTTGGTGGACTACCTAAATCCGCATTGCCAGAAAGCATTTGACACCGTAGCACACTGATGGTCAGTAAAGAAGCTGGTTCTTCAGACAGGAATAAGGAAGAGACAGTACCTCTGATGGGGTAGAAGTATATCTTAGCGGAAGGGAAGAAAGGCCGTATGTCTGAAGAGCTTCCTTCATTGGCGTGCTGCTTGGTTCTGTTTTAGGGCCATTGCGGAAGTGAAAAATGAGGATTGCATCAGGTTACTAGAAGACGTAGGAAAACTCAAACGATCTGACACATGATTGATGGAAGTTCACCCAAGTAAATGGAAAACAGTCAAGGAAGGCCTTGATATAAATACTATCAAGCAGGGAATTAGCAGCAGGAATCTGTGTGTGGGAGGGACTTGAGTATGGACGTCATCCCTAACCTGTCGCCAGAGTCCCAACTTAGAAGAATAGTTAAGGAGAAGGACTGTCTGCTGGCAAATATTAGAATAGCACTGTAGTGTATAGATAAGGAAATAGTCAGTGAGCCATTCACACCTTCCGTAAGGCCAAAACTAAAGTATGCTCCTCAAGTTTTGGTCTCCGCACTTAAAAAGGACAGGGAACTTGTAGAGAAAGGTCCAGAGGACAAAAAAGATGGTATCAGAATTCAGAGAGTTGAGTTACAGGGAAAGTATTCCGTTGTTAGATTTGCTCGTCATAGAAGAGAGAGGAGCAGGGAGTGACGTGATCATAGTCTTTAAAGTTTTAAACCAGTTTTGATGAAGTAAACGGCGTTGCGTTCTTCAAAAGATTCAAGGGTAAAACTCCGAGAGGTCACATAACATGTTAAGATGAAACTTGTTGGAAAAGATGTAAAGAACTGTTTATGAATAGCGGATGAAGGGAATAAACTGAGTGATGAAACTGTGAATGGAGACAGCTTGAAGGTTTAAAATTTGTAAGATGGAAGTGGATACAAGGGGTTGGGACTTGCGAGTGTAGAACTCCCTCCTTGTACAGTAATAGCACACTGGGGGGGCTGCAAGAAAAGTGTACAGAGGGAGCTGAAGTATTTTTTGATGACCATAATAGTTGTAAACTCGTGGAACACATTAAGCCAAGAGATGAATGCGATTACTACTAGATTATTCATACGTCTGTGTAATAAAGATGAAGATTAAGGGACGTAAACCTCTCTCCCCATATTTAGAGATTATTAATAATAAATGGATAATAACACACACACACACACACACACACACACATAAACGGATATCTTTTTTCTTCGTCTTTATTGAAGTATACACTACTCTCTTCATTGTTTACTCTTGTTCTTTACTTCCCTTATCTTATCTCGATCACTCGGGGTGACTCAGTCCTGTCGTCTCGTGTGTAATAGTGTTCAGGTAATGGGCGAGTCATGGCTGTACTGTTAGGTTTTTATGCACGGGTCCAGGTGGCTCGGGGATAAGGCTGGGAACGTCTGTCTTGTCTTGTTTTATTGACTGCGGAGACGCGCTGCTGGAGAGGTGGAGACTTGGGAAGGAGTTTGTTGGAAGAGTGTTGACTGGAGGGACGGTTCTGGAAGGTGGTCTTTTGGAGTGGTTTTGTTGGAGGAGTGGTTACTAGAAGGACGGGTTTTAGGAGGTGGTCTTTGGAGGGTTCTTAAGGGTGTTCACTGGAGAGACGGGTTCTGGGAGGTGGTCTTTGGGAGGGGTTTGTTCGAGGAGTGTTAGCTGGAGGGACGGGTTTTGGGAGGTGGTCTTTGGAGGGTTCTTGAAGGTGTTCACTGGAAGGAAGGGTTTTGGTAGGTGAAGACTTTGGGACGGGTTTCTTGGAGGGTTCTTGAGAACATTGACCGGAGGGAGGGGTTGTGGAGGGTAAAATTCTTCGGCATGTGTTATGATAGGGCATTTTAGAGTGTTGACTCTAAGAAGTGTTTTAGAATCGGGTAAAAAACTATGGGAAGGAGTTTGCTCAAGGCTTTTTGTGAGTGTGGTGAAGAAGAGGGTAGGAAAAGATGAGAAATTTCGAATAGAAATACATTCTTGGGTTTAGCTCAGGTTCTCTGTTGTCAGTCAGTCAAATGAACGTTAACGATGTATGAAAAATTCTGGAAACATTTGGTTTATTTTGAACTATCATAAAACTGGCGTATTTTGATTTTTTTTTCCAGTTGATACTCAAATGTCAAGGATTTTTCGGCAACATTTGTCAGAGGGAAAGAGTCCTCTCTTGGCCCGTTTTAAACGACGAAATTTGCAAGATTATTTTTTTGGAGAAACTGTTTTTGCCTTTTTCTTAAGCCCCCGGGAACAAGCGCCTTGAATACGACGATTTATTCCCGTGTGTACAACAACTTAACTCTTGGAGTATGACGAATTGGGCCATTAATAACGACGCCTTATCCCCCTTGAGTGTAACGACGTAACTCCTAAAGTCTGATAACTCGCCTCCTTGAGTACGAAGACCTCATCATCGCTTTGAGTACGACATGACACCTTCAATGCGACAACTTTCCAACTTGAGTACGATAATTTTACCCTCAGGAGTTAAAGGCGATTGAAAATTCTTCCCAAGTTTGTTGACAGTTTGGAATTTAGGATATCCACCCTCTTATGTCTGTTAAGAGATCTGAACTTAGCAGCTTTCAAGAGTGTGTGTATGCTCGAGAGATCTGAACTTAACAACACTCAAGAAGCGTGTCTGTTGAGAGATCTAAACTTTATAGTTTCTAAAGACGTATATCTGTTGAAAGATATGAACCCGTCAGCTTTCAAGACGCGTATCCGTTGAGAAATCTGAACTTAACAGCCTCAAGAGAGGCTTGAACTTCCCAACGTTTATGGCAGCTGAGAAGGCTGGATCCTCCTCGGGTGTTTACAGTCGCATATGTTTTTGTCCTAGAGACAACAAGAACAACAAATTTGTGAAACTATATTTCAGGGTCTCTCTCTCTCTCTCTCTCTCTCTCTCTCTCTCTCTCTCTCTCTCTCTCTCTCTCTCTCTCTCTCTCTATATATATATATATATATATATATATATATATATATATATATATATATATATATATCTGTCTATATATATATATATCTGAAACTATATTTCAGGGTCTCTCTCTCTCTCTCTCTCTCTCTCTCTCTCTCTCTCTCTCTCTCTCTCTCTCTCTCTATATATATATATATATATATATATATATATATATATATATATATATATATATATATATCTGTCTATCTATCTATCTATCTATCTATCTCTGTACAGAACTGAAGCAGATTTCATTGAATGAAAAAGTGTTTTCCAGACCTCGCGATTGTGAGTAGAGAGACGATGGTAGGTTCAGTCAAGACTGAAGGTACCTGTCCGGTGTTAACATCACCTGCTGGAAGCGTCTTCTCATTGTAATGTAAATATCGAGCCATTTTCCGTCGAGTGAGGATGACGTGAGAGAAATGTAATCTGATAACTCTTACTTTCAGCCGTTGTAACGTAACGTAACTGTACCAGACGCGTACCGTGTGACTGTGCTTGTAAACACATGCCGTCACATCACATATCCTGTAAACACGTGCCGTCACATCACATATCCTGTAAACACGTGCCGTCACATCACATATCCTGTAAACACGTGCCGTCACATCACATATCCTGTAAAGGCGTGCCGTCACATCACATATCTTGTAAACACGTGCCGTCACATCTCATACACTATAAACACGTGCCGTCACATCTCATACACTATAAACACGTGCCGTCACATCTCATACACTATAAACACGTACCGTCACATCTCATACACTATAAACACGTGCCGTCACATCTCCTACACTATAAACACGTGCCGTCACATCTCATACACTATAAACACGTGCCGTCAACCGTCGCATGATAATACAAGGAAGAGAACTTAACGAGCCCAGAAACTCTTCTCCCTTCTCCTACATCTAATTCCGTCCTCATTTTCTGCTCGGGATCATTGCCAAAGTGTTGTTCCCAGAGTGAAGCTCGCCATCATGAAAGATGAGAGTATGTATGCCCATGATTTCTGTCTTGCTCCGTGACCAAAAAAGACCTTCGTCTTTTTTTTTTTAATGTTAGCTGAGGCGGCAGGGGCAGCTGAGGCCCTAATCAAGGCCATTCCTTTAACGCTGTATATGTGTGATGTCTCCATGGTTGTTTAATTTGTTTATGGATGGGGTTGTTAGGGAGGTAAATGCAAGAGTTTTGGAAAGAGGGGCAAGTATGAAGTCTGTTGTGGATGAGAGAGCTTGGGAAGTGAGTCAGTTGTTGTTCGCTGATGATACAGCGCTGGTGGCTGATTCATGTGAGAAACTGCAGAAGCTGGTGACTGAGTTTGGTAAAGTGTGTGAAAGAAGAAAGTTAAGAGTAAATGTGAATAAGAGCATGGTTATTAGGTACAGTAGGGTTGAGGGTCAAGTCAATTGGGAGGTAAGTTTGAATGGAGAAAAACTGGAGGAAGTAAAGTGTTTTAGATATCTGGGAGTGGATCTGGCAGCGGATGGAACCATGGAAGCGGAAGTGAATCATAGGGTGGGGGAGGGGGCGAAAATCCTGGAAGCCTTGAAGAATGTTTGGAAGTCGAGAACATTATCTCGGAAAGCAAAAATGGGTATGTTTGAAGGAATAGTGGTTCCAACAATGTTGTATGGTTGCGAGGCGTGGGCTATGGATAGAGTTGTGCGCAGGAGGATGGATGTGCTGGAAATGAGATGTTTGAGGACAATGTGTGGTGTGAGGTGGTTTGATCGAGTAAGCAATGTAAGGGTAAGAGAGATGTGTGGAAATAAAAAGAGCGTGGTTGAGAGAGCAGAAGAGGGTGCTTTAAAATGGTTTGGGCACATGGAGAGAATGAGTGAGGAAAGATTGACCAAGAGGATATATGTGTCGGAGGTGGAGGAAACGAGAAGTGGGAGACCAAATTGGAGGTGGAAAGTTCGAGTGAAAAAGATTTTGAGTGATCGGGGCCTGAACATGCAAGAGGGTGAAAGGCGGGCAAGGAATAGAGTGAATTGGATCGATGTGGTATACCGGGGTTGACGTGCTGTCAGTGGATTGAATCAGGGCATGTGAAGCGTCTGGGGTAAACCATGGAAAGTTGTGTGGGGCCTGGATGTGGAAAGGGAGCTGTAGTTTCGGGCATTATTGCATGACAGCTAGAGACTTAGTGTGAACGAATGAGGCCTTTGTTGTCTTTTTCCTAGCGCTACCTCGCACACATGAGGGGGAAGGGGGATGGTATTCCATGTGTGGCGAGGTGGCGATGGGAATGAATAAAGGCAGAGTGTGAATTGTGTGCATGGGTATATATGTATGTGTCTGTGTGTGTATATATATGTGTACATTGAGATGTACAGGTATGTATATTTGCGTGTGTGGACGTGTATGTATATACATGTGTATGGGGGTGGGTTGGGCCATTTCTTTCGTCTGTTTCCTTGCGCTACCTCGCAAACGCGGGAGACAGCGACAATATATATATATATATATATATATATATATATATATATATATATATATATATATATATATATATATATATATATATATATCCTCGCCTGATTCAGGTATCCATTTTGTCGTCCAACCCCCGGGGGTTGTATGAACAGATGGGTTGACTGTGGACCGACTGCCGCAACCAGGATTCGCACCTATGCGCTCGACCCTGGGCGGCCCGTGAGTGCGTTGCGGTGAGGAACGCGAACCGCTGCACCACGATGAATCGAATCCCACTCCCGGTCTCCTCCTCCTCCTCCTCCTCCCATCGAACATATACCCCCCTCTCCCCAACGCTTTTTTTCTTTTTTTTTTTTGTTGTTTTTGGCGTGAGGTCTTACCAGTTCTCTCTAAAGAGAGAGATGGACAAATCGTATGGTAGCGTACCTTTTCATATCCTGAAGAAGTTTACCTCTATGTTAAGTCTGATTCTCGCTCGCATATGGTCAAAGGACCAAACGCTCCTTCTTTTTTCTGGAGGCGTACCTTCTTGGTCTGGCCCATTCCTGTGAATGGAGACCATTCTGACCTTTCTAATTACGCCCCGTCGTTCTCACTTCGGCTGACCCCAAGGTCATCGAAGCTCTGTTCTTAACTCTCATAACTCTCCGAGTCGCTCCCAGATCACCAATACGGCGTTCACACAGCGCCAGGCCTGGTGGTGATCTGTGTGTCTCCTCTGATCCTCGTCCTCCTCAGGAATTTTGGTGAATCTTTTGTCATGGCCCTCGACGTCTCCAAGGCGCTTGACACACAAAGCACTTGACACAAGCCTCTGCTCCCTGAACTTCCTTCTTTTGAGTCTCTCTCTCTCTCTCTCTCTCTCTCTCTCTCTCTCTCTCTCTCTCTCTCTCTCTCTCTCTCTGGATCATCTCCTCCTTTCCAGTTGTTCCATTTTGGTATTCCTTAATGGAGTGACCCCCCCCCCCCCCCCTCGTCGTCGTGTCAACAGTGGTAAGGGTTTATTATCTCTTACTCTTCTTGTTAGCTCCATAGATAAGCTTTCTTCAACCTTGCTTATTTCATGTTTACGATCCCACTCTACATACTTCAGCTCACTTTTATATTTTCAGTCGTCACTTCGATACTTCTTCTTTTTCTCGTACCGAACATATTTCCTCAGGTCGGCGGAACCTCTCTGGACAGATTGTCATCATCAGACCAAAGGCTCATACTGTCTCCCTCAAGGATATTACCGTCGTGTTTATGACTTGCACCGTCGTGTTCAAGGTTCGTACCGTCGTGTTCAAGGCTCGCACCGTCTCGCTCAAGGCTTGTGCCGTTGTGTTCAAAGTTCGTATCATTGTGGTCAGGGTTCGTAGCGTCGTGCTCAAGAAAGGGGATAATGTTTGCAGTTAGAAGTTTGAAGCGTCGTACTAATGACATTTAACATTTTGGTCAGAATTAAGACAAATGAAAATTGATCTTTTTCTCTTCTTTTTTTCTTTAATTCTTTTCTTTCTTTCTTTCCATTCCTTTCCTTCCTTTCCTTTGTCTCTTTCCTATCTTTATTCCATCTTTCATTCTTTTTTCTTCCTCACCTCTCATCTTTCCGTCCTTCCTTCCTTCCTTTTTCTGTTATTCTTTGTCTTTGTTTCCCTGTATTTCCCTGTCTTGCTTGTCACAGTGTACCAGCTTCTTTCGTGTTTATCGCAGCCTGTGTATCCTTACCGCATTTCAAAGGAATATTTTGGAATAACGTTGACCAGGGTATGATACAAATGGTGCATCACAATAGAGCCAGGCATTGTCAGACTGACATACGATGAATAGATTATTTCTTTATAATAATTGCCTTATGCCACTTGTAGGTACGTACCTTATTGATTGATTGATTGATTGTTTGACTGAGAATAGTTCACCTTGGTTATGCCGGAGGGTCTGCTAACCTTTAACACTCCCAGGAAGCACCTCCCTCCATTCAACACTCCCAGGAGCCTTCTCCCTCCATTCAACACGCCCTGGAACCCTCCAATGATCACCCTCCTAAACTTTTCAGTGACCGTAACACGTCCCTCCATTCGACAGTACTCCCAAGACACCTCCAGAAATCCCCACTCCGAATGTCTCCAACTCCCTAAACCCGATGCTGTGGTCAAGAAAGATACTTCGTGGCCCTGTCTCCAGACGCCTGACCCAGAAGCATGCTGGGCCTTTGCGTTTATCTCATATTAGAAGCCAGTGAGATATATCTGTGGGAGGGTGAGGGTGTGTTGTGGGGGTAGGTGAGGAAGCGTGGCTGGGTAAGGTGTGTGGAGACGTTTGTTTATATATGTTAGTCATCTTAGGATTATAGGTTGGGTTTACATGTATTGGTCAGGGTTTGGGTTTATATGAGGTTGTTGTAAGCTGGGTTTGGTGTGTGTGTGTGTGTGTTTAATAATAATAATTAATGGTTGTAGCTAGTGGCAAAAAACTTATAGAACAATACACGTGATGAAGACAATGGGGCTCTAACGAGGAAAGAGGGTGTCAGACAGTCTTTACACAGACACTGTGGCCTGTTTATGATGTTCACAACGGTTGGGATGGGAGGACTGCTCCCATAGCGTCTTTACGAACACGAATGGGTTCTATGGGGCTGTAGCACCAAACTGGAACTCGGGGACGTGGATCCGATGACAAGAGGTGACGGTGGTGGGGTTGGTGTAATAGCTCCCTTCCCACACAGTCAGATGAGGCAGGAGTGTGGTGGCTGGAGAGGCCAGTGGTGTTAGCACCTGTTGGTTGGCAGTTGAAGAGGGAGCGAGGATGATCCTACCTGCTCATCCTGCACCTCATTTTCTGTGGTGGTGGTGGTGGTAGGGAGGAGCACCAAGCCGGGGGTGGCATTAAGGAGAGTTTGGGAGGAGTGAAAGTCGTGTTTATTTTCTTAAGTTCAAGCGCAGGGAGGCGAGGGTCGCGAGTCATACGACCTGACGAAGACTAAAAGCAATGTAAAGGGAGGATTTGACGACGTTGCCGACGTGTTCCTTCCAGCTTAGTTCATCATCTGGAGAGGAACACCGAGGGGAAACCTTTTGTTATACTGAAGAACCCGAAGCGAGGGAGGCAGGCTAGGCGGAGGGGTAGCTAGTGAGACGCTGGGGGGACGAGACACGTGGGTTAGGAACGTGACATCGGTCATGGTTTTGCTTGATGGCGACGCGGAGGACGAGTGTAGTGGTGGTGGTCCAGGTCTGGAGGTCCTTCAGGCTCTTCTGAAGGACGAAGGCCATCGGGAGGTCTCTCATCAGAACGCTTACAACAGTGTGTGTGTGTGTGTGTGTATGTGTGTGTGTGTGTGTGTGTGTGTGTGTGTGTGTGTGTGTGTGTGTGTGTGTGTGTGTGTGTGTACCTTGCCACTGGGGGGCACTGCTGGGGTGGGAGCGGGTGGTGCCTAGCTAAATGTCACGGCCCCCTGGCTCCCTCCACGTTGTCATTTAAAAGTTCTCTCTCTCTCTCTCTCTCTCTCTCTCTCTCTCTCTCTCTCTCTCTCTCTCTCTCTCTCTCTCTCTCTCTCTCTCACACACCCATCCTACAAACCTTTTTAAATGTTTAGATTAGATTTAGATATAGAAGGAGAGATAGATATGTGATGCCTCCTCCCACCCCCCAATTATATTTACGTGATACAGAATATTTTCTTGGTAAAGACTAACAGAATGATCATCTTCGGTGGCTGGGTCTGGTTTGAGCTGGATTCTCTCTCCCCGGGGTTCGCCGAGATCCATGACGTCACCTTAGATCCTGACGTCACCATCGCCTCTTGACATCTCTTGACATCGTTGCCTCTGATGTCATTGTCCCTAATGACGTCGTGGTCTAATTCTGACGTCACTTGACATCGTGGTTGCGTCTGATGTCAAGGTTGGATCTGATGTCATCACTGCCCCTCACATCATCTCTGTTCACGTTTCTCATTCCACCTGGGAGCGCCATTACTGGCCTTCCGTCAGCACGTTGAATGTCGCGTTGCCATCGATTTCACCATTACATCTGACGTCATCGTTACCTTGACTTCATTACATCTGACGTCATTACCGTGACTTCACCATTGCATCTGACGTCACATTACCTTAACTTCACCATTGCATCTGACGTCATCGTTACCATGACTTAACCATTGCATCTGACGTCAACGTTATCTTGACACCACCATTACATCTGACCTGACGTCATTGTTACGTTGACTTCACCATTCCATATGACGTCACCACCACTTTGATTCCGCCCTCACGTCTAACTTGACCGGTGACGTCCCCAGGCTTCACCATTTCCTCCTATCAGTTGCCAGTATTTACGTCTTTATCATATTTACATACGATTGTCCGATTGTAAGACTCACTATCTCATGGTAAGGGAGGGTAGAGGAGGGAGGGATCTTATCGTGTGGAGGGAGGGAGGGAAGGACAGATTACAGGGCCTGATGGTCTATAAGGAGTTGACCTGCTGGTGGAGGGCGGTAATAGTATCCTAAATTCCTAATCTCTATCGATGGAGACGGAGCTGTAGAGCAGGAGGCTCCTCCTCCTCGTCCACCACACCTTGACGCTGGCACATCGATCACTGGGGCTGAGGAAAGCAGGTGTGATGTAACCCAGTGCAGTATGTAGAGGGTATACTGACGTGGGGAGTCTATAGGGAAGGATGACTGGAAAGTACTCACTGATATGAACTCTGATGATGAAGGAACACGGCCGCTTGTCTGCCTAGGAAGAAGTAGCTGTATTTGCATAACATTTTGATGACATGAAAATTCTTATTGTGGGCCCTCCCTCCCCCCTAAAAAAAAAAAATTCTTAATTACTGATGATTAATATCGTTAAAGTATTTAGCGAGTCATGTTTGAAATGGATGGACGACATCTGGTGGTGGTCAGTCCCTGTCCTTAACAACTTCACAGCTGAAGAATATTTGTGCACACCTCTGTATTGCACCTCCTTCCCTGGTAACTTGAGTCTGATACTTGTGGTCATTTCATTTTGATTTATACTTTTGAAACTTTCGTGATTTGGTATCATCGAATTTATTTGGAATTTTCAAAACTTATCTTAACAACTCCTCCGAGCGAAACATTATTAAAGATCTCTCAACGTTTCTTCGTAGTATGTATTTCTCGGTGACGTAAGAAGCGTTTGTTATCTGGTGTTGTGTCATCTTTGATAAAGTGAGGCGACCAGAACTGACCCGGGTATTGCAGGTGTGATCATCAGTAAATTGTGGGTTTGTATGTCTCGTAGTATTTATTTCAAGCGATAAAACTTACCATCATACTTATTCTCTTCAGTAATGTGTACAGTCATTGCTTTGCATATTCAGGTCATTGCTAATGATAACTGCAAAGGTCTTTTTTCATCTTTATCCTCTAATAATGACTTACTAAACATCTTGTCTCCGTGGTTTGATTTGTTTATCCTCATAATTTATTTATTTTTCATTTATCTATATTGGAGTCCTTTCTCCTGTTTCCGCCTGACCACACATGCATCACTTAGTGCGAACCTTCTCTTGTTTCAACTTGATTTCGTATCTTCGGCACATCTGGAGGGATGACCCGTGAGTCTGGCCTCCACATCATTAATTAAAGAAAATGGAAAAAGAGAGAACAGGGCCTACAACCCAGCCTCTGTGGTACCCGGCCTCGCCTCGCCTCGCTGAGCGAGTCGCATTCTTCCCCACTCAACACCACTCCTTGTTTCCTAGCTGGAGGTCAGTAAGCAGTCCACTGGCGAACTGGATTTCCATTGTCGCGTGACTTCATTTTACTGAGCAGTCTTCTGTGTGGCGATTTATAGCAAGTTTTTTTTGAACGTCTGAGTATATAACGTATCAGGGTATATTTTTTTTTAGATTCGTTATATTTCGATTATGTATTCATTGATGATAGAACCAGTTTCTGTGAGTCCTGCGTTACTTTAGGTTGCAGGGAAATGTATACTCCTTTGTAGTAAAGAGATCCTTGACGAGACTGTACTTCCACTGATATAAACTCACTTAAGATGGCTCTTCACTTGACATCTAATCTTGAGCAGGCTGAGTCCGGTAACACCATCCCAGTTATGAATATGTATTAAACAACTCATTCTCGTTAAACACGGCCGTATTTTATGGAACCCATGTTGATCTGTCGTTAGTCCATTATCTTATAATTACTTTTTCGAACATTTTACCAGAAACCCACGTAAGAGTAACGGGTTGATAATATGAGGCGCCTATTCTCTCTCTCTCTCTCTCTCTCTCTCTCTCTCTCTCTCTCTCTCTCTCTCTCTCTCTCTCTCTCTCTCTCTCTCTCTCTCACTCACTCACTCACTCAAGGATACCCCTTCTTGCTTTCATCCCCTGTGTAATTGTGATAATGGGCTCGTCGAGTTAAACATAGTAATGACTCGCTTGTTTTGTCAGCAGTGTATGACTTACTCTAGTCTGGCTTTTATCGGTATTGTTGACGATGCTGTTATTATTATTATTATTATTATTATTATTATTATTATTATTATTATTTATCATTATTATTATTATTATTATTATTATTATTGTTATTATTATTATTTACCATTATTATTATTATTGTCTTTTTTACGATTACCATTATTATTATTATCAAAATAATTTCGTAGGTAATGTTGGATGAGAAAGTAGATAGTAGTAGTGGATAGCCTCTTTTGTGTGGGAGATCACAGGCTGCGTGTGTAGGAAGGAATAGTTGGAACCGGTAGCATCTCACGTTTTCTCTCATCGTTTGATCTGTTTTCAGTTGCAATGGAGAGGTGATGGGCAAGAGAAAACCTTTATTCTTGCCCGTTTTTTTTATTTCTTTTTTTCAGCTTTGATAATTTGTTGGTAAGGGTGGGAAAGAGCGAAGCACAAAAGTAGGATTTCCTTTTATCTTTTTAATCTTATTCATTTATTCACTCATTGATAGTTACAGAAATTAACTGCAGTTTCCATGAAGAACTTAGAGTTGTGTTGGTATGAAAGTTGTGAGAGGGTGTAGCTGAGACCGTGCCTTCACTATTATTGTGTAGGACGAGGAAGTTGGACGCGAAAAGAAAATGAACAAAATGGTTTGTTTTTCTCTCGCCGACTTAAGGGAGGGCTGTCTGTGTGTCTTATCTGTTCGCCTGTCTGCACATGGTCTTTTTTTTTTTATATGAAAACAAGGAACAGGATTGTAAGAACTTTGGCTTATGATGGCCTGGCCTTTGACCTGACCTTTTAAGGTTCAGTTCAAAAGCCTGGATTGTACCGTCATGCTCAAAGGTCGTGTCTGTGACCAAGTGGCAACAAAACACGCACACACCAGTTCAGGCCAGATTATGTCTGAAGGTCAGAAACCAGGGTCACTTTAACCTAGTTTAGCGCTTCAAATGGCGTGTAGGGTTTCAAAATGTGTTTGTGGGACAATGGAAAAGGCAGCGTGTGTGTGTGTGTGTGTGTGTTCAGTAATTATATATTCTTGCTCCGTTTTCGGGCTGCGCGTAGAATATGACCATCAGGACGATGGGACCCTCTGACCAAAACCAGGACTTATGTTTACGGACGGGACTCCTTTGGAGAAGCAGCAGTTGTCTGATGATGTTCTCACAAGCCTCTTTCTCGTGTCCATCTATTATCACCACTCACGATTCTGGTTCATAGGTGGTGTCCGTGCTGATTCCAATACCATCACACCTGTTTCTCGCCTCAAGGGACCTTGAGTCCTCAAACTCTGATGTTATGTGGCTCAAAGTCTGTCTCCCAACTAGCATACTTTTCCTCTGTTTTGCTCATTGCTGCCCTAGTTCTACAGATTACAGATTTTGTATCTTTCTTGGACAATCTAAACTCCTGGCATTATCTCACCCCCCAGTCGAGATCTTCTGCTTAGGGAATTTCAACGTTCACCATAGGGATTGGTTGAATTCCTCCCTTACTGATGCATCGATGGGGGAGCCCTTACGTTCTACATTCTTAATGATTAAGTGTAAATTGTCTCGCAAGTTCCTGCCCGCTGTGACCACTATCCTTATATTCTGGACCTGTTTTTCACCTCTAATCCCTCGCGATGTGGCTATACAATCTCACCCCCATTCGGTTCTTCCGACCACAATCTTATAACGGCACCTCCCCCTCCAGCAACCCCTTCTAATCGTAAATGTTGGCACCTCAACAAAGCTGAGTGGAATCACCTCGAAAAATTCTCCTCTGACTTTCCTTGGGTAAATTACTGGCTCTTATGTGGTGATGCTCCTGTTTCCGCCAGACGCATAACAAAAGTTATTGTTGCGAGAATGGAAGCATTTATCCCCTCTTCCTCCAAGACGACCTCTTCATCCAGTCCATGGTTCAACCGTTCCTACTCTGAGGCAATTCAGTGCAGGGATCAGGCATATCGGGCTTAGAAAAACTCTCCTTCCTCCGATTCCCATTTACCCTTTCTATCATAGCTCGTAATCGTTGCAAGTACGTTGTCCGTGAGGCAGAGCGTTCCTTTATTGCAGGGAAGTGCGGTAACCTCTCCTCATCATCCACTGAGCTTCACTAGTAACGTCTGTCTCGACCTTCCCTTCACTTTTCCGTTCTGACGGTACTATAACCGTCTCTTCTGTAGACAGAACAAATCTCTGGTTCCCGTTTCTCCTCTAACTCCATCATGGATGACTCTCATATTCCTTCACCCGCTGATTCTCCTTTTACTAATCCTTTGCCTCTAACCGTAATCTCTTTTCGAACTGTCGAAAAGGTGCTTTTTTTTTTCCCGGACACAAGCAAGACTTAGGGTCCTGATGACATCCGTCCCTGTGTGCTGAAAGATTATATCTCTGAACTTGCACCTGTGCTGCGCGTTTCTTTCGTTTTTGCTGAAAAACCAGGACTTTGCATATCCTGACTCCTCTAACTATCGTCCTGTACTTTGACATCTACCATTTCCAAAGTCTTCAAATACCTCCCCAGCTCTGATATCCTCAGACTGCTTGAATCTCTGTCTTCTTTCTCATCGCCAGTATGTGGCTTCAGTAAGGCAAGATCCACTGGTGATAATCGTTCTCATCTTAACAATGTCTTCATCATTCCTTAAAGATTTTCGGGAATCCTATGTAGTTCCTTTCCCTCTTCAGTAACTAAATGCTTTCATACGCTGATGACTGAACACTGCGTTCCTCCACATCCTTCAATTCTATCTTTCTCAACGAGCTCAGATATACCAGTGGAATATATGAAATCTGGTTAAGTTTAATTACTCCATGCCCCAGTTTCTGCTCATCGAAAATTCCTCAACTTTTCGCTGTTCTTAATGGTTCTGTAATTCCACCTCTAGACTCAGTGAACATACTTTGTTTTTGCTTTTACGTCCATTTTACTTGGAAACCCCACATTAGGGAAATAGCTAAGCCTGCTTCTAAGAAACTAGGAGTCCTGTATAGATGTCGATTTTTTTTTTTTCCGAACTGCTGCTTCCATTTATGCAAAGGATTCATCCGTCCCTGAATGGAATACTGATCCCACATCTGGGGTGGTTCTAGCTCTGCATCTTTACTTGACAGAGTTGAGTCGAAAGCGTTCTGACTTATAAACTCGCCCAACCTAATTTCAAAACTTGACCTGCTTGCCGTGCGTCGCAATATTGGTTCACTTTCCCTCTTCTGTTGGGACTTCTTTGGTTTGATTTGCTGAACTGTATTGTTATAAACCTTGGTGTTACCGGACTCCGTTTGCAAGAGGGTACACAGCAAAAGTCGCCACTGATGAGGCTGTCAGAAAATTCATCCCTTCTCAAGGAATCTGCATTTCCCTACTAGTGGAAGTAACGTAGCCTTGGGCTGCAGGAGCCTTCAGAAAGGGCTTGGGTAACGCCGGGATTCTTTTATACAAATTGGTATTTTAAGCGAATAAAGAGAACCCGTTACTTTGTTGTCGTTAGTCACGTCATCGTATGAAAGACAGAACTATGAAGTACATTACAGAAGCACTTGATAAATTTCTCATGTTCTGCGGCACCTACAAAGACGAAAAGAAAAACTGTTTACTTATTTTTTTTCTACATTCTACAGCTTTAAGCGGTAGTCATAAGTAAAATATCTTCAATACCCGTCCAATATGTCAATTAGTCAGAGGCGAAGCAGGTCCTTTGACAAGGATTTGGACGACCACCACACACGACACAGTAGGAGGATTTTGGTCGAAGTCCCCGATCGAAAAAACGTAAAGAAAACGGGAAGTGTGGACGAAAACCAGATCATGAAATATGACAGAAACAGCAGAAACGAAAGAAGGAGAATTGTAGACGATAGGGAAGTTATACACGTGAGTGAGTACGAAGACAAGATGAAGAACAAAGATAGTGATGAAGAGGAATACTTAAGAGAGTACGTCTTCTCCAAGAGGGGCATCGAGCCGCAAGAGGCGACGCGAGTGAAAGAAAACGGCGATCTTCGGCGGACCAAAGACGCCAGAGACAGCCGACGCCTGAAGGACAGATCCAGCAGTAAACGGGATAAGGAGAAGAGGAAGACGAGCTCCGCTGAGGATAAGGCGGGGAGTCGAAGGACTCGAACTCCACGTAGGTCGAGGAAGCCATCCCCGGTGAGGTCCTCGGCCACCATCGTCAACAAGTCCTGGACGTGCTATGACGAAAATAACGACAGCATTGCCCATATTGTGTACGAGAGGCTTGTGAGTATTGTCCAGGGAGGATGAACTGTCTCGATATCACATTAATGGTAATTATTCCCTTTCAGGGACGTAAGACGAAAGCATTTATATATATATATATATATATATATATATATATATATATATATATATATATATATATATATATATATATACCAGCTACTAAAAGTTTATTTTGATGCTGATCTTGACGCGTCACACCAGCTGCTGTCATTCTCACAAAAGCTCAAAGGTGGACATGGCTAAGCTTTAAGCTTGACCCTCTGTTTATACATTCTTGTCTGGCTTCAATGAGTTTACTATCGTTTTGATATATATATATATATATATATATATATATATATATATATATATATATATATATATATATATGTATATTATCCCATGGGAGAGGAGAGAAAGAATACTTCCCGTGTATTCCCTGCGTGTCTTGAGAGGCGACTAAAAGGGGAGGAAGCGGGGGCCTGGAAATCCTCCTTTCCAGTTTTTATTTTCCAAAAGAAGGAACAGAGTAGGGGACCAAGTGAGGATTTTTCCTCTTAGGCGGGAAATAGCGAATATATATATATATATATATATATATATATATATATATATATATATACACACGAACAGTGCATAGAAACGCGCACCTTCATAGAACATACAAACTTCCAGTAGCCAGGAGCGAACCCGGGACCCCTGTGCAAGAGGTGGGAATACTAACCGCTAGGCTATGGGCCTGGCTAATAGGAAATAACTATTCGAATACTATGTACACGAATACCCTTAAGCTTTCTGCAAAAAATGCTGTAGAATATGCTAATTAGCACGACGGTGCAATCTATGAGCATGAGCATGACCCTTAAAGTTGGCATGATGATGGTGATGACATCATTCCAAAGGGTCGTACCATATTAGTCAGGGGCTGTCCCGTCGTGCGGAAGTGATCAAACTTTGTACGCCAGGCTTGACAAAATCATGCCATTTCTGTCCTGCATAGGAAAAGCTCATCTAAATTGCCGAGATTTTCAATCTCATATCCGATTAGTTTTTATGTTGATCAAGTTTCACTGGCTTCCTTAAGTGTTTTGGCAAAGTCAGAATGAAAAATAATTGTGTATATTCAGATTTGAGATGAGCATATGAATACAAGAAAAATATAGTTATACATTTGAAATTGAGTCGAGTTGGCTTGGGCCGCGTTATCTTCGGTCATTTTTAGTCTATTTTAGGATAACAGATATGGTTTGATCTGCATAATTGTCTCATTCACCTGTTTCTCTTTCCTGAGGTATTTTATATATATATATATATATATATATATATATATATATATATATATATATATATATATATATATATATATATATGTATATATAGTATATATATATATATATTTTTTTTTTTTTTTCTTTTTTTTTTCATACTATTCGCCATTTCCCGCATTAGCGAGGTAGCGTTGAGAACAGAGGACTGGGCCTTAGAGGGAATATCCTTACCTGGCCCCCTTCTCTGTTCCCTCTTTTGGAAAATTAAAAAAAAAAAAAGCGAGAGGGGAGGATTTCCAGCCACCCGCTCCCTCCCCTTTTAGTCGCCTTCTACGACACGCAGGGAATACGTGGGAAGTACTCTTTCTCCCCTATCCCCAGGGATAATATATATATATATATATATATATATATATATATATATATATACATATATATATATATATATATATATATATATATATATATATATATACTTCCCACGTATTCCCTGCGTGTCGTAGAAGGCGACTAAAAGGGGAGGGAGCGGGGGGCTGGAAATCCTCCCCTCTTTTTTTTTTTTTTTTTTAACTTTCCAAGAGAAGGAACAGAGAAGGGGGCCAGGTGAGAATATTCCCTCAGAGGCCCAATCCTCTGTTCTGAACTCTATCTTGCTAATGCGGGAAATGGCGAATAGTTGGAAAGAAAAAAAGATATATATATATATATATATATATATATATATATATATATATATATATATATATATATATATATTTTTTTTTATACTTTGTCGCTGTCTCCCGCGTTTGCGAGGTAGCGCAAGGAAACAGACGAAAGAAATGGCCCAACCCCCCCATACACATGTATATACATACGTCCACACACGCAAATATACATACCTACTCAGCTTTCCATGGTTTACCCCAGACGCTTCACATGCCTTGATTCAATCCACTGACAGCACGTCAACCCCGGTATACCACATCGCTCCAATTCACTCTATTCCTTGCCCTCCTTTCACCCTCCTGCATGTTCAGGCCCCGATCACACAAAATCTTTTTCACTCCATCTTTCCACCTCCAATTTGGTCTCCATCTTCTCCTTGCTCCCTCCACCTCCGACACATATATCCTCTTGGTCAATCTTTCCTCACTCATCCTCTCCATGTGCCCAAACCACTTCAAAACACCCTCTTCTGCTCTCTCAACCACGCTCTTTTTATTTCCACACATCTCTCTTACCCTTACGTTACTCACTCGATCAAACCACTTCACACCACACATTGTCCTCAAACATCTCATTTCCAGCACATCCATCCTCCTGCGCACAACTCTATCCATAGCCCACGCCTCGCAACCATACAACATTGTTGGAACCACTATTCCTTCAAACATACCCATTTTTGCTTTCCGAGATAATGTTCTCGACTTCCACACATTCTTCAAGGCCCCCAGAATTTTCGCCCCCTCCCCCACCCTATGATCCACTTCCGCTTCCATGGTTCCATCCGCTGCCAGATCCACTCCCAGATATCTAAAACACTTCACTTCCTCCAGTTTTTCTCCATTCAAACTCACCTCCCAATTGACTTGACCCTCAACCCTACTGTACCTAATAACCTTGCTCTTATTCACATTTACTCTTAACTTTCTTCTTCCACACACTTTACCAAACTCAGTCACCAGCTTCTGCAGTTTCTCACATGAATCAGCCACCAGCGCTGTATCATCAGCGAACAACAACTGACTCACTTCCCAAGCTCTCTCATCCCCAACAGACTTCATACTTGCCCCTCTTTCCAAAACTCTTGCATTTACCTCCCTAACAACCCCATCCATAAACAAATTAAACAACCATGGAGACATCACACACCCCTGCCGCAAACCTACATTCACTGAGAACCAATCACTTTCCTCTCTTCCTACACGTACACATGCCTTACATCCTCGATAAAAACTTTTCACTGCTTCTAACAACTTTCCTCCCACACCATATATTCTTAATACCTTCCACAGAGCATCTCTATCAACTCTCTATCTATCTATCTATCTATATATATATATATATATATATATATATATATATATATATATATATATATATATATATATATATATATCTCCCTATGAGTAAACGGGGAAAATGAAACACGACAAGTTCCCAAATGCACTTTCGTCTAAGAAATCACATCATCAAGGGAGATACAAGAGAGAAATGTAAGTTAGCTGATATACAACGAAGAGACGTAGCTAGGACGCCATTTGGTAAACACGCGATTGTCCAAGACACAACGAGCGTATCATAAACTTATGTGGACAAGAAAGGGGATTGCTTACAAATTTTATCAACAATAAGCTATCTACTTTGTATAGACCTTCACTAATATTAAGGTTATTATTCTTTGGGTATTTAATGATAGAAGACTCAATAATATTCCTTGTGGTACTGGAGTTAGTAACTGAGATGGCATTACTCCAGTCAATACACTGGTCGTAGTTTTTAACGTGATTAAACAAGGCATTTGATTCTTGTCCTGTTCTTATACTATATTTATGTTGCTTAAGTCTGACAGACAGCTCCTTACCAGTCTGCCCAACATAAAACTTATCACAATTTCCACATGACACTTTGTATATGTCTTTAGGAGAATTTTCTGATGATTTCCTTATTAAGATATTCTTTATAGTATTATTGTTGCTGAAGGCAACATTTTCATTAAAGGATTTAAGCAACCTGGGATATAAAGTAGAATTATTATCAAAAGGGAGAACTAAAAGATTCTTGGTGTCAGTGGGTGTTTTGGGTTCAGTTCTTTGAAATTATTTCTTTACAAACTTAAGGGATTTATCAATGAAAGATCTAGGGTACTTTAACTTAGATCCAACAGAATATATCTTCTCAAACTCATCATCAATAAACTCTGGACTGTAAATACGTAATGCTATAAGGAACATAGATTGAAATGATAATTTAACTCATCTCCACATGACAGAGTTAGATTATCATTTCAATACATATTCCTTAGGGACATTATGTATTTGCAGTCCAGAGTTTATTGATGATGAGTTTGAAAACATATAAAGATAGAATTGAACCCAAACCCATTGACACCAAGAATCTTGTAGTTCTCCCTTTTGATAATAATTTTACTTTACCTCCCATGTTGCTTTAATCCTTTAATGTAAATGTTGCCTTAAGGAACAATGATATTATAAAGAATATCCGGAACTCACTAGAAAATTCTCCTGCATGCGTCTATAAAGTGCCATGTAGAAATTGTGGTAAGTTTTATGGTGGGTAGACTGGTAAGGATCTTTCTGTTATACTCCAGCAACTTAAATATAGTAAAAGAACAGGACAAGAATCAAATGCCTTGTTTAATCACGTTAAAAACTATGATCATTGTATTGACTGGAGTAATGCCATCTCAGTTATTAACTCTAACTCCAGTACCACGAGAAATATCATTGAATCTTCTATTATCAAATACACAAAGAATTATAACCTTAATATTAGTGAAGGTCTATACAAATTGGATAGCTTTATTGTTGATAGACTTGTAAACAATTCCCGTTCTTGTTCTCATAAGTTTGTGATACGCTCGTTGTCTGTCTTGGACAATCACGTGTTCATCAAATGGCGTCCTAGCTACGTCTCTTCGTTGTATATCAGCTAACTTTTATTTCTTTCTTGTATCTCACCTGATGATGTGATTATTACACGAAAGTGCACATGGGATCTTATCTTGTTTCATTTTCCCCGTGGACTCATAGGAAAATACTTGATCACGCGCAAAATTGTGGTCCTTTCCAATATATATATATATATATATATATATATATATATATATATATATATATATATATATATATATATATATAAAACATTTCGCGGTTCATAAGCTTTTTCCGAATAGTCATTTGAATTCTTGCATCTTCCACCAATTCATTTGACCACGAACGTACACAGACGAAATCTTGGTCCATATGCTTCAACTCGGATAGCACTGGCAGTCAGAACAAGCTGCGATTATTTCAAGATAAATTTGTAACTAGATTTTCATATAGATCCTACCAGTGCAAAGAATTGAACTGATTTCATAGAAAGCAGCGATCGGACTATCCTGTTTTCTGTGCAAGGTGTATAATGTGTATGTTCTTAGAATCCTCTTTAACACCTGAAAAAGGCAATAAAGATTTTTCGGATAGTATTTATAACTTGACCCTGAAGGTCTTTATGATGTAACATTGTTAGACTTGAACCCAAATAACCAAACATATGTTTTCAATCCCTCACCATACACATCTTCTTCGGCAGACTAATGGCGGTCAGGACGAGTGGGAGAGCGAGGACATTACGTTGGAGAGAGGGAACCAGGGGCTCGGCTTCAGTATTGCCGGGGGCACAGACAACCCTCACATTGGGTAAGTGGAATCATAGGAACTCTGTAAGGAGGTTGGATCAACATGAGAATAGGTCGTAAGCATTCACACTAAACGTGCTTTTTCATATGAGTAGATTTTACGGAGTAAACATGTTGATCTAAGGGTAGACTAAGTCTGTAGCTGACTTAGAATTTTCTCATTTTTTTCTCTCGTTTTTTTTTTTTTTTTTTTTTTTTTTTGTTATTTTCCAAAAGAAGGAACAGGCCAGGTAAGGATATTCCCTCAAAGGCCCAGTCCTCTGTTCTTAACGCTACCTCGCGAATGCGGGAAATGGCGAATAGTGTGGGAATATATATATATATATATATATATATATATATATATATATATATATATATATATATATATATATATATTTATATATATATATATATTTATTTATTTTGCTTTGTCGCTATCTCCCGCGTTAGCGAGGTAGCGCAAGGAAACAGACGAAAGAATGGCCCAACCCGCCCACATACACATGTATATACATACATGTCCACACACGCACAATATACATACCTATACATCTCAATGTACACATATATATATATATATATATATATATATATATATATATATATATATACACACACAGACATATACATATATACACATGTACATAATTCATACTGTCTGCCTTTGTTCCCATCGCCACCTCGCCACACATGGAATAACAACCCCCTCCCCCCTCATGTGTGCGAGGTAGCGCTAGGAAAAACACCAAAGGCCCCATTCGTTCACACTCAGTCTCTAGCTGTCATGTGATAATGCATCGAAACCACAGCTCCCTTTCCACATCCAGGCCCCACACACTTTGCATGGTTTACCCCAGACGCTTCACATGCCCTGGTTCAATCCATTGACAGCACGTCAACCCCGGTATACCACATCGTTTCAATTCACTCTATTCCTTGCACGCCTTTCACCCTCCTGCATGTTCAGGCCCCGATCACTCAAAATCTTTTTCACTCCATCTTTCCACCTCCAATTTGGTCTCCCACTTCTCCTCGTTCCCTCCACCTCTGACACATATATCCTCTTGGTCAATCTTTCCCCACTCATTCTCTCCATGTGACCAAACCATTTCAAAACACCCTCTTCTGCTCTCTCAACCACACTCTTTTTATTTCCACACATCTCTCTCACCCTTACATTACTAACTCGATCAAACCACCTCACACCACATATTGTCCTCAAACATCTCATTTCCAGCACATCCACCCTCCTGCGCACAACTCTATCCATAGCCCACGCCTCGCAACCATACAATATTGTTGGAACCACTATTCCTTCAAACATACCCATTTTTGCTTTCCGAGATAATGTTCTCGACTTCCACACATTCTTCAAGGCTCCCAGAATTTTCGCCCCCTCCCCCACCCTATGATTCACTTCCGCTTCCATGGTTCCATCCGCTGCCAGATCCACTCCCAGATATCTAAAACACTTCACTTCCTCCAGCTTTTCTCCATTCAATCTTACCTCCCAATTGACTTGACCCTCAACCCTACTGTACCTAATAACCTTGCTCTTATTCACATTTACTCTTAACTTTCTTCTTTCACACACTTTACCAAACGCAGTCACCAGCTTCTGCAGTTTCTTACATGAATCAGCCACCAGCGCTGTATCATCAGCGAACAACAACTGACTCGCTTCCCAAGCTCTCTCATCCACAACAGACTTCATACTTGCCCCTCTTTCCAAAACTCTTGCTTTCACCTCCCTAACAACCCCATCCATAAACAAATTAAACAACCATGGAGACATCACACACCCCTGCCGCAAACCTACATTCACTGAGAACCAATCACTTTCCTCTCTTCCTACACGTACACATGCCTTACATCCTCGATAAAAACTTTCACTGCTTCTAACAACTTGCCTCCCTCACCATATATTCTTAAAACCTTCCACAGAGCATCTCTATCAACTCTATCATATGCCTTCTCCAGATCCATAAATGCTACATACAAATCCATTTGCTTTTCTAAGTATTTCTCGCATACATTCTTCAAAGCAAACACCCGATCCACACATCCTCTACCACTTCTGAAACCACACTGCTCTTCCCCAATCTGATGCTCTGTACATGCCTTCACCCTCTCAATCAATACCCTCCCATACAATTTACCAGGAATACTCAACAAACTTATGCCTCTGTAATTTGAGCACTCACTCTTATTCCCTTTGCCTTTGTACAATGGCACTATGCAAGCATTCCGCCAATCCTCAGGCACCTCACCATGAATCATACATACATTAAATAACCTTACCAACCAGTCAACAATACAGTCACCCCTTTTTTTTATTAAACTCCACTGCAATGCCATCCAAACCTGCTGCTTTGCCTGCTCTCATCTTCCGTAAAGCTTTTCCTACCTCTCTATTTACCAAATCATTTTCCCTAACCCTCTCACTTTGCACACCACCTCGACCAAGACACCCCACATCTGCCACTCTATCATCAAACACATTCAACAAACCTTCAAAATACTCACTCCATCTCCTCCTCACATCACCACTACTTGTTATCACCTCCCCATTAGCCCCCTTCACTGAAGTTCCCATTTGCTCCCTTGTCTTACGCACTTTATTTTCCTCCTTCCAAAACATCTTTTTATTCTCCCTGAAATTAATGGTACTCTCTCACCCCAACTCTCATTTGCCCTCTTTTTCACCTCTTGCACCTTTCTCTTGACCTCCTGCCTCTTTCTTTTATACCTCTCCCACTCATTTGCATTTTTTCCCTGCAAAAATCGTTCAAATGCCTCTCTCTTCTCTTTCACTAATAATCTTACTTCTTCATCCCACCACTTACTACCTTTTCTAATCAACCCACCTCCCACGCTTCTCATGCCACAAGCATCTTTTGCGCAAGCCATCGCTGCTTCCCTAAATACATCCCATTCCTCCCCCACTCCCCTTACCTCCTTTGTTCTCACCGTTTTCCATTCTGTACTCAGTCTCTTCTGGTCCTTCCTCACACAAGTCTCCTTCCCAAGCTCACTTACTCTCACCACTCTCTTCACCCCAACATTCACTCTTCTTTTCTGAAAACCCCCACAAATCTTCACCTTCGCTTCCACAAGATAATGATCAGACATCCCTCCAGTTGCACCTCTCAGCACATTAACATCCAAAAGTCTCTCTTTCGTGCGCCTATCAATTAACACGTAATCCAATAACGCTCTCTGGCCATCTCTCCTACTTACATACGTATACTTATGTATATCTCGCTTTTTAAACCAGGTATTCCCAATCACCAGTCCTTTTTCAGCACATAAATCTACAAGCTCTTCACCATTTCCATTTACAACGCTGAACACTCCATGTATACCAATTATTCCCTCAACTGCCACATTACTCACCTTTGCATTCAAATCACCCATCACTATAACCGGGTCTTGTGCATCAAAACCACTAACACACTCATATGAATAAATAAATAAATAAATATATATATATATATATATATATATATATATATATATATATATATATATATATATATATATATATATATATATATGTAAGTTTTATGTTGGGCAGGCTGGTAAGGATCTTTCTGTTAGACTTACGCAACATAAATATAGTATAAGAGCAGGACAAGAATCAAATGCCTTGTTTAATCACGTTGTATTGACTGGAGTAATGCCATCTCAGTTATGAACTCCAGTACTACGAGAATTATCATTGAATCTTCTGTTGTTAAATACACAAGGAATTATAACCTTAATATTAGTGAAGGTCTATACAAATTGGATAGCTTTATTGTTGATAAAATTTGTAAACAATTGCCCTTCTTGTCTACATAATAAGTTTATGATACGCTCGGTGTCTGTCTTTTATCAATCACGTCTCTTCGTTGTATATCAGCTGACTTATATTTCTTTCTTGTATCTCCCTGATGATGTGATTATTAGACGAAAGTGCTCTTGGAAACTTATCTTGTTTCATTTTCCCCGTGGACTCATAGGTATGTGTATGTATATTTATTTTATTGTTATTTATTTATTGTACTTTGTCGCTGTCTCCCGCGTTAGCAAGGTAGCGTAAGGAAACAGACAACGGAAGGGCCCAACCCACCCTCATACACGTCCACACACGCACATATATATACCTATACATGTCAACGTGTACATATATATACACACAGAGACATACATATATATACATGTACATAATTCATACTGTCTGCCCTTATTCATTCCCGTCGCCACCCCGCCACACATGAAACGGTAACCCCCTCCCCCCGCATGTGGGAGAGGTAGCACTAGGAAAAGACAACAAAGGCCACATTCGTTCACAGTCTCTAGCTGTCATGTATAATGCACCGAAACCACAGCTCCCTTTCCATATCCAGGCCTCACAAAACTTTCCATGGTTTACGCCAGACGCTTCACATTCCTTGGTTCAATCTATAGACAGCACGTCGGCCCCGGTACACCACATCGTTCCAATTCACTCTATTCCTTGCACGCTTTTCACCCTCTTGCATGTACAGGCCCCAATCACTCAAAGTCTTTTCACCTCATCTTCCACCTCCAATTTGGTCTCCCACTTCTCCTCGTTCCCTCCACCTCTGACACATACATCCTCTTTGTCAATCTTTCCTCACTCATTCTCTCCATGTGACCAAACCATTTCAAAACATTCTCTTCTGCTCTCTCAACCACACTCTTTTTATTACCACACATCTCTCTTACCCTTTCATTATTTACTTGATCAAACCACCTCACACCACATATTATCCTCAAACCTCTCCATTTCCAGCTCATCCACTATCCTCCACACAACTCTATCTATAGCCCATGCCTCGCATATAACATTGTTGGAACCACTATTCCTTCAAACATACCCATTTTTGCTTTCCAAGATAAAGTTCTCACCTTCCACACATTTTTCAACGCTCCCAGAACCTTTGCCCCCTCCCCCAAACAGTGACTCGCTTTCGCTTCCATGGTTCCATCCGTTGCCAAATCCACTCCCAGATATCTAAAACACTTCACTTCCTCCAGTTTTTCTCCATTCAAACTTTCCTCCCAATTGACTTGTCCCTCAACCCTACTGTACCTAATAACCTTCCTCTTACTCACATTTACTCTTAGCTTTCTTCTTTCTCACACTTTACCGAACTCAGTCACCAGCTTCTGCAGTTTCTCACCCGAATCAACCACCAGCGCTGTATCATCAGCGAACAACAACTGACTCACTTCCCAAGCTCTCTCATCCACAACAGTCTGCATACTTGCCCCTCTCTCCAAAACTTTTCCATTTGCCTCCCTAACAACCCCATCCATAAACAAGTTAAACAACCATGGAGACATCACGCACCTCTACCGCAAACCGACTTTCACTGAGAACCAATCACTTTCCTCTCTTCCTACTCGCACACATGCCTTACATCCTCGATAAAAACTTTTCACTGCTTCTAACAACTTGCCTACCACACCATATATTCTTAATACCTTCCATTGAGCATCTCTATCAACTCTATCATATGCCTTCTCCAGATCCATAAATGCTACATACAAATCCAATTGCTTTTCTAAATATTTCTCACATACAATCTTCAAAGCAAACACGTGATCCACACATCCTCTACCATTTTTGAAACCACACTGCTCTTCCCCAATCTGATGCTTTGTACATGCCTTCACCCTCTCAATCAATACCCTCCCATATAATTTCCCAGGAAATCTCAGCATACATGTACCTCTGTAATTTGAGCACTCACCTTTATACCCTTTGCCTTTGTACAGTGGCACTATGCAAGCATTCCGCCAATCCTCAGGCACCTCACCATGAATCATACATACATTAAATAACCTTACCAACCAGTCAACAACAGAGTCACCCCCTTTTTTAATAAATTCCACTGCAATACCATCCAAACCCGCTGCCTTGCTAGCTTTCATCTTCCGCAAAGCTTTTACTACCTCTTCTCTGTATACCAAATCATTCTCCCGAACCCTCTTACTTTGCACTTCACCTCGATCAAAACACCCTATATCTGCCACCCTATCATCAAACACATTCAGCAAACCTTCAAAATACTCACTCCATCTCTTTCTCACATCACCATTACTTGTTATCACCTCCCCATTAGCCCCCTTCACTGATGTTCCCTTGTCTTACGCACTTTATTTACCTCCTTCCAAATCATCTTTTTATTCTCGCTAAGATTTAATGATACTCTTTCACGCCAATTCTCATTTGCCCTCTTTTTCACCTCTCGCACCTTTCTCTTGACCTCCTGCCTTTATCTTTTATACATCTCCTAGTCCTTTGCATTATTTCCCTCCAAAAATCATCCAAATGCCTTTCTCTTCTCTTTCACTAATAATCTTACTTCTTCTTCCCACCACTCACTGCCCTTTCTAATCTGCCCACCTCCCATGCTTCTCATGCCACAAGCATCTTTTGCGCAAGCCATCACTGCTTCCCTAAATATATCCCATTCCTCCCCCACTCGCCTTACGTCCTTTGTTCTCACCTTTTTCCATTCTCTACTCAGTCTTTCCTGGTACTTCCTCACACAAGTCTCCTTCACAAGCTCGCTTACTCTCACCACTCTCTTCACCCCAACATTCTCTCTTCTTTTCTGAAAACCTCTACAAATTTTCTCAGCACGTTAATATCCAAAAGTCTCTCTTTCATGCGCCTATCAATTAACACGTAATCCAATAACACTCTCTAGCCATCTCTCCTACTTACATACATATACTTATGTATATCTCTCTTTTTAAACCGGGTATTCCCAATCACCAGTCCTTTTTCAGCGCACAAATCTACAAGCTCTTCACCATTTCCATTTACAACACTGAACACCCCATGTACACCAATTATTCCCTCAACTGCCACATTACTCACCTTTGCATTCAAATCACCCGTCACTATAACCCGGTCTCATGCACCAAAACTACTAACACACTCACTCAGCTGCTCCCAAAACACTTGCCTCTCATGGTCTTTCTTCTCATGCCCAGGTGCATATGCATCAATAATCACCCATCTCTCTCCATCCACTTTCACTTTTACCCATATCAACATAGAGTTTACTTTCTTACACTCTGTTACATACTCCCACCACTCCTGTTTCAGGAGTAGTGCTACTCCTTCCCTTGCTCTTTTCCTCTCACCAACCCTTGACTTTACTCCCAAAACATTCCCTGACCACTCTTCCCCTTTACCCTTGAGCTTCATTACACTCAGAGGCAAAACATCCGGGTTCCTTACCTCAAACATAGTACCTATCTCTCCTTTTTTCTCATCTTGGTTACATTTAGACACCCCAATCTGAGCCTTCGAGGAGTATGAGCACTCCCTGGATGACTCCTTCTTCTGTTTCCCCTTTTAGGAAATTGAAATACAAGGAGGGGAGTGTTTGTAGCCCCCCGCTCCCGTCCCCTTAAGCCACCTTCTACTACATGTGAGGAATGCGTGTGAAGTATTCTTTCTCCTGTATCCCCAGGGATATATATATATATATATATATATATATATATATATGGTGATGGGTGATTTGAATGCAAAGTTGAGTAATGTGGCAGTTGAGGGAATAATTGGTATACATAGGCTGTTCAGTGTTGTAAATGGAAATGGTGAAGAGGTTGTAGATATATGTGCTGAAAAAGGACTGGTGATTGGGAATACCTGGTTTAAAAAGCGAGATATACATAAGTATACGTATGTAAGTAGGAGAGCTGGCCAGAGAGCGTTATTGGATTATGTGTTAATTGACAGGCGTGTGAGAGAGAGACTTTTGGATGTTAATGTGCTGAGAGGTGCAACTGGAGGGATGTCTGATCATTATCTTGTGGAGGCTAAGGTGAAGATTTGTATGGGTTTTCAGAAAAGAAGAGTGAATGTTGGGGTGAAGAGGGTGGTGAGAGTAAGTGAGCTTGGGAAGGAGACTTGTGTGAGGAAGTACCAGGAGAGACTGAGTACAGAATGGAAAAAGGTGAGAACAATGGAAGTAAGGGGAGTGGGGGAGGAATGGGATGTATTTAGGGAATCAGTGATGGATTGTGCAAAAGATGCTTGTGGCATGAGAAGAGTGGGAGGTGGGTTGATTAGAAAGGGTAGTGAGTGGTGGGATGAAGTAAGATTATTAGTGAAAGAGAAGAGAGAGGCATTTGGACGATTTTTGCAGTGAAAAAGTGCAATTGAGTGGGAGATGTATAAGAGAAAGAGAGAGGAGGTCAAGAGAAAGGTGCAAGAGGTGAAAAAGAGGGCAAATGAGAGTTGGGGTGAGAGAGTATCATTAAATTTTAGGGAGAATAAAAAGATGTTCTGGAAGGAGGAAAATAAAGTGCGTAAGACAAGGGAGCAAATGGGAACTTCAGTGAAGGGCGCAAATGGGGAGGTGATAATAAGTAGTGGTGACGTGAGAAGGAGATGGAGTGAGTATTTTGAAGGTTTGTTGAATGTGTTTGATGATAGAGTGGCAGATATAGGGTGTTTTGGTCGAGGTGGTGTGCAAAGTGAGAGGGTTAGGGAAAATGATTTGGTAAACAGAGAAGAGGTAGTAAAAGCTTTGCGGAAGATGAAAGCCAGCAAGGCAGCAGGTTTGGATGGTATTGCAGTGGAATTTATTAAAAAAGGGGGTGACTGTACTATTGACTGGTTGGTAAGGTTATTTAATGTATGTATGACTCATGGTGAGGTGCCTAAGGATTGGCGGAATGCGTGCATAGTGCCATTGTACAAAGGCAAAGGGGATAAGAGTGAGTGCTCAAATTACAGAGGTATAAGTTTCTTGAGTATTCCTGTTAAATTATATGGGAGGGTATTGATTGAGAGGGTGAAGGCATGTACAGAGCATCAGATTGGGGAAGAGCAGTGTGGTTTCAGAAGTGGTAGAGGATGTGTGGATCAGGTGTTTGCTTTGAAGAATGTATGTGAGAAATACTTAGAAAAGCAAATGGGTTTGTATGTAGCATTTATGGATCTGGAGAAGGCATATGATAGAGTTGATAGAGATGCTCTGTGGAAGGTATTAAGAATGTATGGTGTGGGAGGCAAGTTGTTAGAAGCAGTGAAAAGTTTTTATCGAGGATGTAAGGCATGTGTACGTGTAGGAAGAGAGGAAAGTGATTGGTTCTCAGTGAATGTAGGTTTGCGGCAGGGGTGTGTGATGTCTCCATGGTTGTTTAATTTGTTTATGGATGGGGTTGTTAGGGAGGTGATTACAAGAGTTTTGAAAAGAGGGGCAAGTATGAAGTCTGTTGTGGATGAGAGAGCTTGGGAAGTGAGTCAGTTGTTGTTCGCTGATGATACAGCGCTGGTGGCTGATTCATATGAGAAACTGCAGAAGCTGGTGACTGAGTTTGGTAAAGTGTGTGAAAGAAGAAAGTTAAGAGTAAATGTGAATAAGAGCAAGGTAATTAGGTACAGTAGGGTTGAGGGTCAAGTCATTTGGGAGGTAAGTTTGAATGGAAAAAAACTGGAGGAAGTAAAGTGTTTTAGATATCTGGGAGTGGATCTGGCAGCGGATTGAACCATGGAAGCGGAAGTGGATCATAGGGTGGGGAGGGGGCGAAAATCCTGATAGCCTTGAAGAATGTGTGGAAGTCGAGAACATTATCTCAGAAAGGAAAAATGGGTATGTTTGAAGGAATAGTGGTTCCAACAATGTTGTATGGTTGCGAGGCGTGGGCTATGGATAGAGTTGTGCGCAGGAGGATGGATGTGCTGGAAATGAGATGTTTGAGGACAATGTGTGGTGTGAGGTGGTTTGATCGAGTAAGTAACGTAAGGGTAAGAGAGATGTATGGAAATAAAAAGAGCGTGGTTGAGAGAGCAGAAGAGGGTGTTTTGAAATGGTTTGGGCACATGGAGAGGATGAGTGAGGAAAGATTGACCAAGAGGATATATGTGTCGGAGGTGGAGGGAACGAGGAGAAGTGGGAGACCAAATTGTAGGTGGAAAGATGTAGTGAAAAAGATTTTGTGTGATCAGGGCCTGAACATGCAGGAGGGTGAAAGGAGGGCAAGGAATAGAGTGAATTGGAGCGATGTCGTATACCGGGGTTGACGTGCTGTCAGTGGATTGAATCAGGGCATGTGAAGCGTCTGGGGTAAACCATGGAAAGCTGTGTAGGTATGTATATTTGCGTGTGTGGACGTATGTATATACATGTGTATGGGGGGGTAGGGCCATTTCTTTCGTCTGTTTCCTTGCGCTACCTCGCAAACGCGGGAGACAGCGACAAAGCAAAAAAAAAAAAAATATATATATATATATATATATATATATATATATATATATATATATATATATATATATATATATATATATTATATGACACAGCTTTCCATGGTTTACCCCAGACGCTTCACATGCCCTGATTCAATCCACTGACAGCACATCAACCCCGGTATACCACATCAATCCAATTCACTCTATTCCTTGCCCTCCTTTCACCCTCCTGCATGTTCAGGCCCCGATCACACAAAATCTTTTTCACTCCATCTTTCCACCTCCAATTTGGTCTCCCACTTCTCCTCATTCCCTCCACCTCCGACACATATATCCTCTTGGTCAATCTTTCCTCACTCATTCTCTCCATGTGACCAAACCATTTCAAAACACCCTCTTCTGCTCTCTCAACCATGCTCTTTTTATTTCCACACATCTATCTCTCTTACCCTTAAGTTACTTACTCGATCAAACCACCACACACCACACATTGTCCTCAAACATCTCATTTCCAGCACATCCATCCTCCTGCGCACAACTCTATCCATAGCCCACGCCTCGCAACCATACAACATTGTTGGAACCACTATTCCTTCAAACATACCCATTTTTGCTTTCCGTGATAATGTTCTCGACTTCCACATATTCTTCAAGGCTCCCAGGATTTTCACCCCCTCCCCCACCCTATGATCCACTTCCGCTTCCATGGTTCCATCCGCTGCCAGATCCACTCCCAGATATCTAAAACACTTTACTTCCTCCAGTTTTTCTCCATTCAGACTTACCTCCCAATTGACTTAACCCTCAACCCTACTGTACCTAATTATCTTGCTCTTATTCACATTTACTCTTAACTTTCCTCTTTCACACACTTTACCAAACTCAGTCACCAGCTTCTGCAGTTTCTCACATGAATCAGCCACCAGCGCTGTATCATCAGCGAACAACAACCGACTCACTTCCCAAGCTCTCTCATCCACAACAGACTTCATACTTGCCCCTCTTTCCAAAACTCTTGCATTCACCTCCCCAACAACCCCATCCATAAACAAATTAAACAACCATGGAGACATCACACACCCCTGCCGCAAACCTACATTCACTGAGAACCAATCACTTTCCTCTCTTCCTACACGTACACATGCCTTACATCCTCGATAAAAACTTTTCACTGCTTCTAACAACTTGCCTCCCGCACCATATATTCTTAATACCTTCCACAGAGCATCTCTATCAACTCTATCATATGCCTTCTCCAGATCCATAAATGCCACATACAAATCCATTTGCTTTTCTAAGTATTTCTCGCATACATTCTTCAAAGCAAACACCTGATCCACACATCCTCTACCACTTCTGAAACCACACTGCTCTTCCCCAATCTGATGCTCTGTACATGCCTTCACCCTCTCAATCAATACCCTCCCATATAATTTAACAGGAATACTCAACAAACTTATACCTCTGTAATTTGAGCACTCACTTTTATCCCCTTTGCCTTTGTACAATGGCACTATGCACGCATTCTGCCAATCCTCAGGCACCTCACCATGAGTCATACATACATTAAATAACCTTACCAACCAGTCAATAATACAGTCAGCCCCTTTTTTGATAAATTCCACTGCAATACCATCCAAACCTGCTGCTTGCCGGCTTTCATCTTCTACAAAGCTTTTACTACCTCTTCTCTGTTTACCAAATCATTCTCCCTAACCCTCTCACTTTGCACACCACCTCGTCCAAAACACCCTATATCTGCCACTCTATCATCAAACACATTCAACAAACCTTCAAAATACTCACTCCATATATATATATATATTATTATTTTTTTTTTTATTATACTTTGTCGCTGTCTCCCGCGTTTGCGAGGTAGCGCAAGGAAACAGACGAAAAGAAATGGCCCAACCCCCCCCCATACACATGTATATACATACGTCCACACACGCAAATATACATACCTACACAACTTTCCATGGTTTACCCCAGACGCTTCACATGCCTTGATTCAATCCACTGACAGCACGTCAACCCCGGTATACCACATCGCTCCAATTCACTCTATTCCTTGCCCTCCTTTTACCCTCCTGCATGTTCAGTCCCCGATCACACAAAATCTTTTTCACTCCATCTTTCCACCTCCAATTTGGTCTCCCTCTTCTCCTCGTTCCCTCCACCTCCGACACATATATCCTCTTGATCAATCTTTCCTCACTCATTCTCTCCATGTGCCCAAACCACTTCAAAACACCCTCTTCTGCTCTCTCAACCACGCTCTTTTTATTTCCACACATCTCTCTTACCCTTACGTTACTCACTCGATCAAACCACCTCACACCACACATTGTCCTCAAACATCTCATTTCCAGCACATCCATCCTCCTGCGCACAACTCTATCCATAGCCCACGCCTCGCAACCATACAACATTGTTGGAACCACTATTCCTTCAAACATACCCATTTTTGCTTTCCGAGATAATGTTCTCGACTTCCACACATTCTTCAAGGCCCCCAGAATTTTCGCCCCCTCCCCCACCCTATGATCCACTTCCGCTTCCATGGTTCCATCCGCTGCCAGATCCACTCCCAGATATCTAAAACACTTCACTTCCTCCAGTTTTTCTCCATTCAAACTCACCTCCCAATTGACTTGACCCTCAACCCTACTGTACCTAATAACCTTGCTCTTATTCACATTTACTCTTAACTTTCTTCTTCCACACACTTTACCAAACTCAGTCACCAGCTTCTGCTCACAAAATTGTGCGGAGATGGAGTGAGTATTTTGAAGGTTTGTTGAATGTGTTAGATGATAGAATGGTAGATATAGGGTGTATTGATCAAGGTGGTGTGCGAAGTAAAAAGGGTCAGGGACAATGGTTTGGTAAACAGAGAAGAGGTAGTGAAAGCTTTGCAGAAGATGAAAGCCGGCAAAGGCAGCGGGTTTGGATGGTATTGCAGTGGAATTTTTTAGAAAAGAGGGTGACTCTGTTGTTGACTAGTTGGTGAGGATATTCAGTGTGAATTACCTGAGGATTGGCAGAATGCATGCATAGTGTCATTGTACAAAGGCAAAGGGGATAAAGGTGAGTGTTCAAATTACAGAGGTATAAGTTTGTTGAGTATTCCTGGGAAATTATATGGGAGGGTATTGATTAAGAGGGTGAAGTCATGTACAGAGCATCAGATTGGGGAAGAGCAGTGTGGTTTCAGAAATGGTAAAGGATATGTGGATCAGGTATTTGCTTTGAAGAATGTATGTGAGAAATACCTAGAAAAACAGTCGGATTTGTGTGTAGCATTTATGGATCTGGAGAAGGCGTATGATAAGAGTTGATAGAGATGCTCTGTGGAAGGTATTAAGAATATATGGTGTGGGAGGCAAGTTGTTAGAAGCAGTGAAAAGTTTTTATCAAGGGTGTAAGGCATGCGTATGAGTAGAAAGAGAGGTAAGTGATTGGTCCCCAGTGAATGGTGATTTGTGGCAGGGGTGCATGATGTCTCCATGGTTGTTTAATTTGTTTATTGATGGGGTTGTTAGGGAGGTGAATGCAAGAGTTTTGGAGAGAGGGGCAAGTATGCAGTCTTTTGTGGATGAGAGGGCTTAGGAAGTGAGTCAGTTGTTGTTTGCTGTTGATACAGTGCTGGTGGCTGATTTGGGTGAGAAACTGCAGAAGCTGGTGACTGAGTATGGTAAGGTGTATGAAAGAAGAAAGCTGAGAGTAAATGTGAACAAGAGCAATGTTAGTAGGTACAGTAGGGTTGAGGAACAAGTCAGTTGGGAGATAAGTTTGAATGGAGAAAAACTGGAGGAAGTGAAGTGTTTTAGGTATCTGGGAGTGGATTTGGCAGTGGATGGAACCATGGAAGCAGAAGTGAGTCACTGTGAGGGGAAGGGGGCAAAGGTTTTGGGAGCATTGAAGAATGTGTGAAAGGTGAGAACATTATCTCTCAAAGCAAAAATGGGTATGTTTGACAGAATAGTGGTTCCAACAATGTTATATGGTTGCGAGGCGGGGCTATAGATAGGGTTGTGCGGAGGAGGGTGGATGTGTTGGAAATGAGAGGTTTGGAGACAATATGTCGTGTGAGGTGGTTTGATCGAATAAGTAATGGAGGGGTAAGAGAGATGTGTGGTAATAAAAAGAGTGTGGTTAAGAGAGCAGAAGAGGGTGTATTGAAATGATTTGGTCATATGGAGAAAATGAGTGAGGAAAGATTGACAAAGAGAATATATATGTCAGAGGTAGAGGGAACGAGGAGAAGTGGGAGACCAAATTGGAGGTGGAAGGATGGAATGAAAAAGATTTCGAGTGATCGGGGCCTGAACATGCAGTAGGGTGAAAGGCGTGCAAGGAATAGAGTGAATTGGAATGACGTGGTATACCGGGTCGATGTGCTATCAATGGATTGAACCAGGGCATGTGAAGCATCTGGGGTAAACCATGGAAAGTTTTGTGGGGCCTGGATGTGGAAAGGGAGCTGTGGTTTCAGTGCATTATACGTGACGGCTAGAGACTGACTGTGAACGAATGTGTCCTTTGTTGTCTTTACTTAGCGCTACCTCGCGCGCATGCGGGGGAAGGGGGTTGTCATTCCATATGTGGCAGGGTGGTGACGGGAATGGGGTGAGGGAATAATTGGTATACATGGGGTGTTCAGTGTTGTAAATGGAAATGGTGAAGAGCTTGTGGATTTGTGTGCTGAAAAAGGTCTGGTGATTGGGAATACCTGGTTTAAAAAGCGAGATATACATAAGTATACGTATGTAAGTAGGAAAGATGGCCAGAGAGCGTTATTGGATTACGTGTTAATTGATAGACACACGAGAGAGACTTTTGGATGTTAATGTGCTGAGAGGTGCAACTGGAGGGATGTCTGATCATTATCTTGTGGAAGTGAAGGTGAAGATTTGTGGGGATTTTCAGAAAAGAAGAGAGAATGTTGGGGTGAAGAGAGTGGTGAGAGTAAGTGAGCTTGGGAAGGAGACTTGTGTGAGGAAGTACCAGGAGAGACTGCATACAGAATGGAAAAAGGTGAGAACAAAGGAGGTAAGGGGAGTGGGGGAGGAATGGGATGTATTTAGGGAAGCAGTGATAGCTTGCGCAAAAGATGCTTGTGGTATGAGAAGCGTGGGAGGTGGGTTGATTAGAAAGGGTAGCAAGTGGTGGGATGAAGAAGTAAGATTATTAGTGAAAGAGAAGAGAGAGGCATTTGGATGATTTTTGCAGGGAAAAAATGCAAATGAGTGGGTGATGTATAAAAGAAAGAGGCAGGAGGTCAAGAGAAAGGTTCAAGAGGTGAAAAAGAGGGCAAATGAGAGTTGGGGTGAGAGAGTATCATTAAATTCTAGGGAGGGTAAAAAGATGTTTTGGAAGGAGGTAAATAAAGTGCGTAAGACAAGGGAGCAAATGGGAACTTCAGTGAAGGAGGCTAATGGGGAGGTGATAACAAGTAGTGGTGATGTGAGAAGATGGAGGTTGTTAGGGAGGTGAATGCAAGAGTTTTGGAAAGAGGGGCAAGTATGCAGTCTGTTGTGGATGAGAGAGCTTGGGAAGTGAGTCAGTTGTTGTTCGCTGATGATACAGCGCTGGTGGCCGATTCATGTGAGAAACTGCAGAAGCTGGTGACTGAGTTTGGTAAAGTATGTGAAAGAAGAAAGTTAAGAGTAAACATGAATAAGAGCAAGGTTATTAGGTACAGTAGGGTTGAGGGTCAAGTCAATTGGGAGGTAAGTTTGAATGGAGAAAAACTGGAGGAAGTAAAGTGGTTTAGATATCTGGGAGTAGAACTAGCAGCGGATGGAACCATGGAAGCGGAAGTGGATCATAGGGTGGGGGAGGGGGCGAAAATCCTGGGAGCCTTGAAGAATGTGTGGAAGTCGAGAACATTATCTCGGAAAGCAAAAATGGGTATGTTTGAAGGAATAGTAGTTCCAGTAATGTTGTATGGTTGCGAGGCGTGGGCTATGGATAGAGTTGTGCACAGGAGGATGGAAATGAGATGTTTGAGGACAATGTGTGGTGTGAGGTGGTTTGATCGAGTAAGTAACGTAAGGGTAAGAGAGATGTGTGGAAATAAAAAGAGCGTGGTTGAGAGAGCAAAAGAGGGTGTTTTGAAATGGTTTGGGCACATGAAGAGAATGAATGAGGAAAGATTGACCAAGAGGATATATGTGTTGGAGGTGGAGGGAACGAGGAGAAGTGGGAGACCAAATTGGAGGTGGAAAGATGGAGTGAAAAAGATTTTGTGTGATTGGGGCCTGAACATGCAGGAGGGTGAAAGGAGGGCAAGGAATAGAGTGAATTGGATCTATGTGGTATACCGGGGTTGACGTGCTGTCAGTGGATTGAATCAGGGCATGTGAAGTATCTGGGGTAAACCATGGAAAGCTGTGTAGGTATGTATATTTGTGTGTGTGGACGTATGTATATACATGTGTATGGGGGTGGGTTGGGCCATTTCTTTTGTCTGTTTCCTTGCGCTACCTCGCAAATGTGGGAGACAGCGACAAAGCAAAAAAAAAAAGAAAAAAAAAAAATATATATATATATATATATATATATATATATATATATATATATATTTTATATTTTATATTTTATATTTATATATATATATATATATATATATATATATTTTTTTTTTTTTTATATATATATATATATATATATATATATATATATATATATATATATATATATATATATATATATGTATATATATATATGTATATATATATATATATATATATATATATATATATATATATATATATATATATATATATATATATATATACATATATGATAGAGTTGATAGAGATGCTCTGTGGAAGGTTTTAAGAATATATGGTGTGGGAGGCACGTTGTTAGAAGCAGTGGAAAGTTTTTATCGAGGATGTAAGGCATGTGTACGTGTAGCAAGAGAGGAAAGTAATTGGTTCTCAGTGAATGTAGGATTGCGGCAGGGGTGTGTGATGTCTCCATGGTTGTTTGATTTGTTTATGGATGGGGTTGTTAGGGAGGTGAATGCAAGAGTTTTGGAAAGAGGGGCAAGTATGAAGTCTGTTGGGGATGAGAGAGCATGGGAAGTGAGTCAGTTGTTGTTTGCTGATGATACAGCGCTGGTGGCTGATTCATGTGAGAAACTGCAGAAGCTGGTGACTGAGTTTGGTAAAGTGTGTGAAAGAAGAAAGTTAAGAGTAAATGTGAATAAGAGCAAGGTTATTAGGTACAGTAGGGTTGAGGGTCAAGTCAATTGGGAGGTAAGTTTGAATGGAGAAAAACTGGAGGAAGTAAAGTGTTTTAGATATCTGGGAGTGGATCTGGCAGCGGATGGAACCATGGAAGCGGAAGTGGATCATAGGGTGGGGGAGGGGGCGAAAATCCTGGGAGCCTTGAAGAATGTGTGGAAGTCGAGAACATTATCTCGGAAAGCAAAAATGGGTATGTTTGAAGGAATAGTGGTTCCAACAATGTTGTATGGTTGCTAGGCATGGGCTATGGATAGAGTTGATCGCAGGAGGATGGATGTGCTGGAAATGAGATGTTTGAGGACAATGTGTGGTGTGAGGTGGTTTGATCGAGTAAATAACGTAAGGGTAAGAGAGATGTGTGGAAATAAAAAGAGCGTGGTTGAGAGAGCAGAAGAGGTGTTTTGAAATGGTTTGGGCACATGGAGAGAATGAGTGAGGAAAGATTGACCAAGAGGATATATGTGTCGGAGGTGGAGGGAACGAGAAGTGGGAGACCAAATTGTAGGTGGAAAGATGTAGTGAAAAAGATTTTGTGTGATCGGGGCCTGAACATGCAGGAGGGTGAAAGGAGGGCAAGGAATAGAGTGAATTGGATCGATGTGGTATACCAGGGTTGACGTGCTGTCAGTGGATTGAATCAGGGCATGTGAAGCGTCTGAGGTAAACCCTGGAAAGCTGTGTAGGTATGTATATTTGCGTGTGTGGACGTATGTATATACATGTGTATGGGGGTGGGTTGGGCCATTTCTTTCGTCTGTTTCCGTGCGCTACCTCGCAAGCGCGGGAGACAGCGACAAAGCAAAGAAAAATATATATATATATATTATATATATATATATATATGTGCGCTCCAAGATAGCATTTTCTTCTTCCACACATTCTTCATCGCTTCCAGAACCTTCACCCCCTCCTCCGCCCTGTGACTCGTTTCCACTTCCATGGTTCCACTTGCTGTTAAGTCCACTCCCAGATATCTAAAACACTTTACTTCCTCCAATTTTTTTCTCCATTCAAACTTGCATCCCAATTAACTTGTCCCTTTGCACTACTGAACCTAATAACCTTGCTCTTATTCACATTTACTCTCAACTTTCACATTTCACACACTTTCCCAAACTCGGTTACCTACTGCAGTTTCTCACTCGAATCAGCCACTGGAGCTGTATCATCAGCGAACAGCAGTTGACTCACTTCCTAAGCCTTCTTCATCCACATCAGACTGCATAGGGTAGACAGAATACTTCCCACATATTCCCCACATGTTGTAGAAAGTGACTAAAGGAAAGGGGGGCTGGAAACCCTGGTTTCTAAAAGGGGAAACAGGAGTAGTTGAGTGGGAAGTGCTCATCCTCCTTGAAGGTTCAGATTGGTGTGTCTGAATGTGTGTGGATGGAACCAAAATGAGAAGAAAGGATACATAAGTAGTATGTTTGAGGAAGAAACTTGGATGTTCTGGCTCTGAGTGAAACGAAGCTCAAGGGTAAAGGGAAAGAGTGGTTGGGAGTCTTGGCAGTAAAGTCTGGGGTTGGTGAGAGGATGAGACCTAAGGAAGGAGTAGCACTACTCCTGAAGCAAGAGTTGTGAGAGTTTGTGGTAGAGTGTGAGAAAGTAAATTCTAGACTGATTAGGTAAAACTGAATGTGAATGGAGAGAGATGGGTGATTATTGGTGCCTATGCACCTGGTCATGAAAAGAAAGATCATGAGAGGCAAGTGTTTTGGAAGCAGCTGAGTGAGTGTTTCAGCAGCTTTGATGCACAAGACCGGGTTTTAGTGATGGGTGATAATTGGTGTACATGGGGTATTCAGTATTGTGAATGCAAATGGTGAAGAGCTTCTGGATTTGTGTGCTGAAAAAAGACTGGTAATTGGGAATACCTGGTTTAAAAAGAGAGGGATACATAAGTATGCCTAAGGGAGTAGGAGAGATGGTCAAAGGGCATCATTGGATTACATGTTAATTGATAGGCATGTAAAAGAGAGACTTATGGATGTTGATGTGCTGAAAGGAGCTACTAGAGGGATGTCTGGTCACTGTGTTGTAGAGGCGAAAGTGAAGATTTTAGAGGTTTTCAAAAAAAGAGAGAATGTTGGGGAGAAGAGAGTGGTGAGAGTAAGTGAGCTTGGAAAAGAGACTTTTGTGAGGAAGTAACAGGAAAGGTGAAAGCAAATGACATGAGGGGAGTGGGTGAGAGGAGTGGGATGTATTTAGGGAAGCAGTGATGGTTTATGCAGAAGTTGGAAGGTGGGTATATTAGAAAGGGTAGTGAGTGGTGAGATGAAGAAGTAAAGTTGTTAGTGAAAGAGAAAAGAGAGGCATTTGGACAATACTTGCAAGGAAGGAATGCAAATGAATGGGAGATTTATAAAAGAAAGGTGCAAGGGTTGGAAAAGAGGGCAAATGAGAGTTGAAGTGAGAGAATATCATTAAACTTTATGGAGATCAAAAAAATGTTTTGGAAGGAGGTAAATAATGTGCATAGGACAAGAGAACAAATGGGAACATCGGTGAAGGGGGCAGATGGGGAAGTAATAACAAGTAGTGATGAAGTGAGGAGATGGAGCGAGTATTTTGAAGGTTTGTTAAAAATGTTTGATGATAGATTGGCAGATATAGGGTGTTTTGGTCGGGGTGTTGTGCAAATTGAGAGGATCGGGGAGAATGGTTTGGTTAAGAGAGAATAGTTAGTGAAAGCTTTGCAGAAGATGAAAACCGGCACGATGTCAGGTTTGGTTGGTATTGCAGTAGACTTAGTAAGAGAGGGTGTGAGTGTGTTGTTGACTGGTTGGTAAGGACATTCATTGTATGTATGGATCATGGTGAAGTGCTTGAGAATTGGTGGAATGCATGCATAGTGCCATTGTACAGTGGCAAAGGGGATAAAGGTGAGTGTTCAAACTACAGAGGCATAAGTTTGTTGAGTATTCCTGGGAAATTGTATGGGAGGGTATTGATTGAGAGGGTGAAAGCATGAACAGAGCATCGGAGTGGGGAAGAGCAGTGTGGTTTCAGAAGTGGTAGAGAATGTGTAGATCAGGTGTTTGCTTTGAAGTATGTGTGTAAGAAATACTTAGAAAAACAGATGGATTTGTATATAGCATTTATGGATCTAGAAAAGGCATATGATAGGGTTGATAGAGATACTTTATGGAATGTCTTGAGAGTATATGGTATGTTGCTAGAAGCAGTGAAAAGTAGGGTGTAAGGCATGTGCATAAGTAGGAAGAGAGGAGAGTGATTGGTTTCCTGCGAATGTTGATCTATGGCAGGGGTGTGTGATGTCCCCATGGTTGTTTAATTTGTTTATGGATGGGGCAGTTATGGAGATAGATGCAAGAGTTTTGGAGAGAGGGGCGAGTATGCAGTCTGTTGTGGATGAGAGGGCTTGGGAAGTGAGTCAGTTGTTGTTCACCGATGATACAGCTCCGGTGGCTGAATCGAGTGTCAAACTGCAAACTGAGTTTGGAAAGATGTGTGAAAGGAGAAATTTGAGAGGAAATGTGAATAAGAGCAAGGTTATTAGGTTCAGTAGGGTTGAGGGACAAGTTAATTTGGATGTAAGTTTGATTGGAGAAAAATTTGAGGAAGTAAAGGGTTTTAGATATCTAGGAGTGGACTTAGCAGCGAATGGAACCATGGAAGTGTAAGTGAGTCACAGGGTGGGGGAGGGGGCGAAGGTTCTGGGAGCAATGAAGAATGTGTGGAAGGAGAGAACGTTATATCGGAGAGCACAAATAGGTATGTTTGAAGCAACAGTAGTTCCAACAATGTTAAATGGTTGGGAGGCATGGGCTATAGATAGGGTTGTACGGAGGAGGGTGATTGTGTTGGAAATGAAATGTTTGAGGAGAATTTGTAGTGCAAGGTGGTTTGATTGAGTAAGTAATGAAAGGGTGAGAGATATGTGTGGAAATAGAAAGAGTTTGTTTGAGAGAGTAGAAGAAAGTGCGTTGAAAAGGTTTGGACATATGGAGAGAATGAGTGAGGAAAGATTGAGAAAGAGGATATGAGTGTCAGAGGTGGAGGGAAGAAGGAGAAACGGGAGACCGAATTAGAGGTGGAAGGATGGAGTGAAAAAGATTTTGAGCGAATGGAGCCTGAACATAGAGGAGAGTGAGAGGCATGCAAGGAATAGAGTGAATTGGAACAATGTTTTATACTGGGATCGACATGCTGTCAGTAGACTGAACCAGGACAAGTGAAATATCTGTGGTAAACCATGGAAAGTCTTTGGGGCCTGGATGTGGATAGAGAGCTGTGGTTTCGGTGCATTACACAACAGCTAGAGACTAGTTGTGAACGAATGTGGCCTTTTTTGTAAGTTTTCCTGGTGCTACCTCGCTAAAGCAGGGGGTTGCGATTCTGTTTCCTGTGGGGCTGGCGAGTGCCAGAAATGGACGAGGGCAAATACGTATGAATATGTAAATGTGTCTATATGTCTATGTCTATGTGTATGTGCATGGGTGGGTGTTTATGTTTATATATGTGTGTGTATATGATTGGATGAGCCATTCTTTGTCTTGTTTCCTGGCCTACCTCACTGATGCAGGACATGGGGATCAAGCATAATGAATAGATATAAAAGAAAGAATATTTCTTTTCTTTTCTTTCATACTATTCGCTATTTCCCGCATTAGTGAGGTAGCGTTAAGAACAGAGGACTGGGCCTTTGAGGGAATATCTTCACCTGGACCCCTTCTCTGTTCCTTCTTTTGGAAAATTAAAAAATCAAGAGAAGAGGATTTCCAGTCCCCCACTCCCTCCCCTTTTAGTCGCCTTCTACGACGCGCAGGGAATACGTGAGAAGTATTCTTTCTCCCCTATCCCCACGAATGAAAAGATTATGTTATCCAGGAATATGCTGGTAACCAACTTGAAAACAAAGCATGCAGATCTCAGACCTTTTCTTGATTGTATTCATTTCATCAGGGTAGAGAAAGAATGAACATCATATAGATGTATGTTGGAGTTTAAGGATGTGACTGTGACCTTGTCAAGTAAGAGATGACCACATAGGTCAAGGGTCAGATCATGGACTAGGTCATAAACTTGTACATCCAGACAGTCTTTTAATTGTATAGGCATATAATTTTTATTTACCTAGATTGAATTTTGAGTCTCTTTTGAAAACTGTGTTTGATAATGCTTGACCACGTAGGTCAAGGGTCAAGTAATGGATTAGGTCATAAACTTGTTCATGCTGACAGTTTTTTAGTTATAAAGGAATATTATTTATATATACCTATATTGATGGAGTTTTTTTGAAAACTGTTTGATTTTGCATATTCTGTATTTCTGTATACAATTGAATGATAGCTTACAGTCCTCTAAGAACTGTACCAGTCATTAGGGTGGCTGAAGTTATACACTTAATTGCTGCTTCTATTGGTGCTGCCTTATTCTTAAAATCAGTTCCTTTCCATTTTGACCCATGTAACCTTTATTGATCTGTTTCCATAGTATCTGTTAAAGTTAACCATATTATTTTCATCTAAACATTGTACAGAAAAGTTTTTCATTGAATTGCTGTTCATAATGCAGTATTGATGTTAGATTCCTGTACTAGTTAGGTAGTCCTGGGAAGATGCTGTCATACAGCACTACTGGATGATTTCTAATGCTGTAAGATTCCTTGGCTTCCATACGGAAATTATTTTTCTGTCTATGCAGTCGCTTTATTGGTGCTCTTGTGAACAGCTATATCATTTTACAGTACTAGGAGGATCCTTGTTTCATTGTGTAAGTATTGTTTGTGGTTTCTTGAATCTAGCAAGTGTTTGCTTTGTTTATTGTGTGGTTTGCAGCTTTGTTGTATTTGTTTTTGGCAGGGAGGATGAATATGCAGATTAGGCATAGTTTAGTGTTGACGGAGCTGACAATTTTTTTTGTACAGTTTACTTAGGAATTCTCTTTCTTGCCCAAACCTAGTACAAGTAAGTGTTCTTAGGGCATATAGTTTGTTTGATGCTCTTGTCTTTATGTATGTTTTGTTGAGAGAGAATGTTGTATGAGTGATGCTTGAAATAGATGGAGATTTTTTTTGTGTGGGAGCAAGTGACTTCACGGTGATGGGAAGCTTCAGGTTGGATTCAAGTCTGTCTGGTGTTGATATGGACAGATAGATATTTGTATTCATGCCCAAAATGATATTAAGCAAATTGTTTTCATAACCATCTCCATAATCTTGTGATAGATATGTATTAGATGAAACCGATAGCAAGTTATCCCTTTCAGATTTTTTTTTTCCAAGCACTTTAGTCCTCCCATCTCTTTGAATACACATACATGTACATCTAGTCCCTGCTACCCATCGCTTATACAGTATTCATGAAAAAATGCTTTTGGTAATGTAGACACGGAATGAAAATAAAGTTTCAGTATAAGTTCCTCAGACCCCTTACAACTATGAAATATAAAATGCTCAGATGAGTCTTATGCTTTTGGGAAAAAGAAGAGCAGGAAGAACATTAGCTTAGAGGTAAAGTCAGATGTTGTGAAGGATTTTGATGCCGTTTAGTGTTGTGTTGGTGTTGTTAGGTGCTTGATTTGCCTTCTACATCATTGAGAACAGTTCCTGAGCAAGCAGATAAAGTGAGACAGCGACACCTTTAGGTGCAACAAAGATCACTCGTATCAGAGGTGAAATCATTGAGAACATGGAGTTAGACGCTGTGTCTTGATCAAAGATCAGAATGAACATAACATACTTGTACTTAGTGACTAAGTAATGTATTTTTACTTAAAACAAAACTTTTCTAAGCTGTATTTTCTATTCATATGCTCTGATTAATTTTGTAACTTTGTTGTACTGCATGTTTCTTGGCAATTATTCATATGTTTGTGTGAAAATTAGGATGTGAAATCCCCCTGAAACACAACCCTCCTATCTCCTATTTACTTTTATGGTAAAGTGGGTTTCACTGTTCAGTGATTCGTCTCAGTTGTGTTTTCCAGCAGTGCATCTCCTGTGTAGGTACATGATTGCATGACCACATCTTCATTTACTTTTCCTCTTGAGAAACCAAGTGAATTTTCTAATCCTTCTCTGTTTTCTACAGGTCTGACACTTCCATATACATTACCAAGCTGATACCAGGAGGGGCAGCGGCCACTGATGGTCGACTGCAAATTACAGATGTTATTGTGTCTGTTAACGATGTTAGTGTTGTAAATGTTCCTCATGCAACAGCAGTTGAAGCTCTTAAACGTGCTGGTAACACTGTACATTTGGTAAGTATGCAAGAAAATTTTGTTTGTATGGTATTAATAGAGATATAGCTGTTGTATTTCAACTTACTGTTGAAGTTTCTTATATTTTGTCTCATTCTTTCTGCATTGTATGCCTTTTAGTAAATCTTTAATGTTAGTGTTTATAAGATACTAATGTCTTCCTTCAGTAAACAATATGCATTTTGGCCCGTTAACTTTTCATACATATAGATAGATCACAAGCTGGATTTGGATTTGGAAATGTTAAGGAACACCTTTCTAGAGGCAGGACACCACTTGTCATTTTATCAGTTTGGTATGAATCCACTGTTAGTCATTGTTAACACTACAGATTCCAGTGCTAGATAAAGTTAACACCACAGATGAAATGACAACCTTAACTATTCCTTCTATTTAAGTGGTTTAGGCCACACACCAGATTCACTTGTGTTAAGCTTTACTTAAGTTATCGAGAGTATAAAACAGTACAACTATCCTAAAGTGTGTCTTGCTAGCAATTTTGGAAAAAAATTTCATAATTAGATTATTTTGCCATTCAGTTTTGAATTTCATCATAAATCAAGGCTCTTTTTTTCACATGGTTAGTTAAGAATACTTAGTCTGATTGTCAGAAGGTTACTCCATGCTAGCAATTTGGGAAAAAAATTCCATAAATAGATTATTTTGCCATTCAATTTTGAATTTCATCATAAATCTAGGCTCTTTTTTTCACATGGTCAGTTAAGAATACTTAGTCTGATTGTCAAAAGGTTGCTCCATGGCCACCTTAATATCCATTGTCAAAGGCCTCCCACCATAGAATACTTCATTGTTCAAGATTCTCAGAGTTGCCATGATAGTGTTGTGTAACACACTTGCATGGACAATAAGTGCAGCTTAAGTCCCAGTTTGAGTGAACTGATGGTTCCTGAATGGAATGAAATGGATATAACTTATTTGGCCTCAAATGAAGATAAGGACACCCAAATTATTGGGTCCTCTGAGGTTCTGGATATCTTAAATAAAGTTGATTACACTGTACTGCTCCATTTGATATATAGTGAATTATGAAATAAGTTTTTGCTCTACTGCATATCTTACAGGAAAGGAAACTTCTCGAAGAATTTGGCTTTAGAATCTTTACTATCCTAGCTGAGATAGGATCAACTTTTGTGAGAAAGAACTCGCTGGAGTAGGCACAACCCATCACAGCAACAGGTTTTGGTCCAGATGACAGTCTAAGAAAAGCAAAAAAAAGCTGTTTCATCCCACTGTGTGCAGGAAACAACATATATTTGTATCACAGCCACAAGTATTAGAAAACCACCACTAACAGAAACAACAAGGGCAAAAAGAAATTCAGTTCCAGGAATAGGTATTGACCTTTGTGAGAAATTTCCAGAAACTGAAATTTTGAACAAAAACATTAAAATTTTTAAGCTTTTGAATGTCAGCAAGTTCCAGCTTCCTGGACATAGAGGCTTCAGTTTGTCACTGAAACAGTGTTACCTATATCTGCTGTTCACAACTTACCAGTTATAGAGATCTCACCAACTTTCTAGAAATGGCTGCAGTCAAGACTCTTCAAGCAAAGACCGGACTTGGTAGACATATTTGATAGTCATACCTGTATCTGACCAAGTCATCTATGTAGAAGCCCAGCAGATCAGACAAGTTGCTTTTATCTTTACTGAGAAGACTGTTGTTTGTTTAGGTGAATTTGGAACCACCATCTCGTTTTTTGGTCTAATTGGAAAAGGATTTAAAGAGGCCATCCTTCATGATATTTTAGTTGAATCTGGAATTGTTACTTGAGGATCAGTAGATGGTGTACTAACGGATCACTGCTATGGTCAGAGTACTTATGAGCACAAGGAGATGTTTAATGCATTGCAGCACACACAACATAAAGCATTCTAAATATTCTGCCAGAAAACCAAGCCAAATATGAAAAGAGGGTAATGAGCTGTTAGAGAAGTACTCCAGTGGACCTGTGGTAGACTGCTTTTAGAGGGAGGAAAAGAAGTTCATCATTCAAATTTCTATCAGTGTATGGAGATGTGGTCCAGATGGTCCTTGTTTTTCTTCAAGTTTACTCAGGAGTCTTGTGCTACCAGGTGTTGTATCTGGTAGCAGTGAAGTTGCCAAAGTACCTTTTATACTGTCTCATGAATTATAATGCAAGGTACCTTCCTGCTTGCTGGTTTGGTATGACTGATATCTCAGTCACTCATCCTAGATGTCATTAAGTAATTACATAAATTGGTATATGAACAGCCCAGCTTCAGGACAGAGTGCATTTTCTTCAGTTGGGTTAAAGGTCACTCTGAACAGTGGAGCTATATATCCAGAAAGAGCTGAAGTTAATAGGAAGTGTAAAAAGATGGCTGGGCTTACAACAAATATTAAGATAGAAAAAGAGTTGGATAAAACCAAAATCGAAATGGTTGAGGATGTTGTGTAATGCATTTTAACTATTGTAGAGAACTTTATCAACCTTATTGATGACCGAGGGAAAAATCTTATTTAAAATCATCCTCTAAATGCAAAAGATAAAAGATGAAACTGCTTTGAAGATCTACATGCAGAAAAGAGAAAGGCATGTTTTCACTTATAGTTTTTGATTGAAAGCTTTTGGTGATCTAATTAAAGTCAGAATGATAATTGGATCAGGAAAGGAAGCAGTGATAGAAATTTGTTTGTTTGACTCCATGTCACACCATCAGTCAGAATAGGCAGATACGTTTAAGAGAAATCTCGTCATACTCATTGAAAATACTTTTGTTTCCATTGGCCTCAGTTGATGGCTCAGTGGCAAAAACAACAATATCTGCCTTCCCTTATTTACCAGAGGACTGAAACAGCTTTCTTTAATTGCCTTAGCTCCCAATTTAGTGAATGCAATCAGGCTTACTTCAGCTACATTCACTGAGCTAGGTGAGTTGGATCTTGTTAGTGCTGTAACGTTTGCAATGAAGTTCAGCTGCACCACATTTGACTTTGTCACAAACATTTATCCAAAAATCAGTATCAGAAATGCAGAAAGGTCAAGACCTGACACCAGTGACCCCACGTGACTCATAATTATGGTAGTCAAAACTTTTCTACACAGGAAAATCTCCAGCTAATGGACATTAAATAGAAATGTTGATAAGTTTTTATTTGATTTTTGTTGGAAGGCTGCCAGTTATTGCAACATAAGTAGAACATTTAACATCTGTCATATATGGCTAAAAGTATTATTCTTTACATGTGGGAAATTATGTCAATACCCCTCGTCATGTCCCTGAGTTCTGTTGTAGTCACGAGCAGACACAAAGCTGCTACTCCTTTCAAAGCATGTTGCAGTGTACTGGTTCACAAAGGAACATCATTATAGGTCTAGACACACTTATTGTCAGCATAGCCATTTCTCTCAACCAGACCATTAGAATAACCATATACTTTTTGACGAATAAAAAACAAAATGAAAATGCTTAATCTTAAGGATTATAGATTTGTGGAAAGCTTTGATTAGCATTCTTATCTTTAGTGGCTTTAAGTCTATGAGTGCCTTATATAGCAAAGACAAAAAAAAATTCATTTGTTGATGGTTTTATCAATAATGTCTAGATCCATGCATTTTATGGTCTGGATGATAGTTTTGATTTAGCAAACAGTACACTCATTGTTGTGGAGAAGTTTTTCTTCAAGCTGTATAGGTAGGACTCATCTTTTGTCACCTAGGACAGGTAATATATGTTTTGTACCTAACCAAATAATACTGAATAGGGTTTGCCACCCACAAAAGATACTCATACACAGCATAGTGTAAGAGACAACAATAAAGCTGAAGCTTAAAGAAAGGCTCTTCAGCCATTCATTTCTGTCCCATTACTTTTAGAAGATTGGCAAAAAAAATTTTTTTTTTTATACTTGATTGCCGTTTCCTGCGTCAGTGAGGTAGCACCAGGAAGCAGATGAAGAAGATCCATCCACTCATATACATACATATACATATCACATAAACAGACATACATTATTTTATTTAGTTTATTATACTTTGTCGCTTTCTCCCGGTTTAGCAAGGTAGTGCAAGGAAGCAGACGAAAGAATGGCCCAACCCACCCGCATACACATGTATATACATACACGTCCACACATGCGCACATACATACCTATACATCTCAACGGATACATTATATTTTTTTATTTTTTATTTTGCTTTGTCGCTGTCTCCCGCGTTTGCGAGGTAGCGCAAGGAAACAGACGAAAGAAATGGCCCAACCCACCCCCATACACATGTATATACATACACGTCCACACATGCAAATATACATACCCATACATCTCAAAGTACACATATATATACACACATAGACACCTACATATATACACATGCACACAACTCACACTGTCTACCTTTATTCATTCCCATCGCCACCTCGCCACACATGGAATAACATCCCCCTCCCCCCTCAAGTGTGCGAGGTAGCGCTAGGAAAAGAAAACAAAGGCCCCATTCGTTCACACTCAGTCTCTAGCTGTCATGCAATATTGCCCGAAACCACAGCTCCCTTTCCGCATCCAGGCCCCACAGAACTTTCCATGGTTTACCCCAGACACTTCACATTCCCTGATTCAATCCATTGACAGCACATCGACCTCGGTATACCACATCGATCCAATTCACCCTATTCCTTGCCCGCCTTTCACCCTCCTGCATATTCAGGCCCCAATCACTTAGAATCTTTTTCACTCCACCTTTCCACCTCCAATTTGATTCACTTCCGCTTCCATGGTTCCACCCGCTGCCAGATCCACTCCCAGATATCTAAAACACTTTACTTCCTCCAGTTTTTCTCCATTCAAACTTACCTCCCAATTAACTTGACCCTCAACCCTACTGTACCTAATAACCTTGCTCTTATTCACATTTACTCTTAACTTTCTTCTTTCACACACTTTACCAAACTCAGTCACCAGCTTCTGCAGTTTCTCACATGAATCAGCCACCAGCACTGTATCATCATCGAACAACAACTGACTCACTTCCCAAGCTCTCTCATCCCCAACAGACTTCATACTTGCCCCTCTTTCCAAAACATATACACACACACACACACACATATATATATATATATATATATATATATATATATATATATATATATATATAGATATATATATATATAATGTGTGGAAGTCAAGAACATTATCTCGGAGAGCAAAAATGGGTATGTTTGAAGGAATAGTGGTTCCAACAATGTTGTATGGTTGCGAGGCGTGGGCTATGGATAGAGTTGTGCGCAGGAGGATGGATGTGCTGGAAATGAGATGTTTGAGGACAATGTGTGGTGTGAGGTGGTTTGATCGAGTAAGTAACGTAAGGGTAAGAGAGATGTGTGGAAATAAAAAGAGCGTGGTTGAGAGAGCAGAAGAGGGTGTTTTGAAATGGTTTGGGCACATGGAGAGAATGAGTGAGGAAAGATTGACCAAGAGGATATATGTGTCGGAGGTGGAGGGAACGAGGAGAAGAGGGAGACCAAATTGGAGGTGGAAAGATGGAGTGAAAAGGATTTTGTGTGATCGGGGCCTGAACATGCAGGAGGGTGAAAGGAGGGCAAGGAATAGAGTGAATTGGAGCGATGTGGTATACAGGGGTTGACGTGCTGTCAGTGGATTGAATCAAGGCATGTGAAGCGTCCGGGGTAAACCATGGAAAGCTGTGTAGGTATGTATATTTGCGTGTGTGGACGTGTGTATGTACATGTGTATGGGGGGGGGTTGGGCCATTTCTTTCGTCTGTTTCCTTGCGCTACCTCGCAAACGCGGGAGACAGCGACAAAGTATAAAAAAAAAAGAAAAAAAAAAAAAATATATATATATATACACAGGGTGGCCCAACCCACCCCCATACACATGTATATACATACACGTCCACACATGCAAATATACATACCTACACAGCTTTCCAAGGTTTACCCCAGACGCTTCACATGCCCTGATTCAATCCACTGACAGCACGTCAACCCTGGTATACCACATCAATCCAATTCACTCTATTCCTTGCCCTCCTTTCACCCTCCTGCATGTTCAGGCCCCGATCACACAAAATCCTTTTCACTCCATCTTTCCACCTCCAATTTGGTCTCCCTCTTCTCCTCGTTCCCTCCACCTCCGACACATATATCCTCTTGGTCAATCTTTCCTCACTCATTCTCTCCATGTGCCCAAACCATTTCAAAACACCCTCTTCTGCTCTCTCAACCACGCTCTTTTTATTTCCACACATCTCTCTTACCCTTACGTTACTTACTCGATCAAACCACCTCACACCACACATTGTCCTCAAACATCTCATTTCCAGCACATCCATCCTCCTGCGCACAACTCTATCCATAGCCCACGCCTCGCAACCATACAACATTGTTGGAACTACTATTCCTTCAAACATACCCATTTTTGCTCTCCGAGATAATGTTCTTGACTTCCACACATTCTTCAAGGCTCCCAGGATTTTCGCCACCTCCCCCACCCTATGATCCACTTCCGCTTCCATGGTTCCATCCGCTGCCAGATCCACTCCCAGATATCTAAAACACTTTACTTCCTCCAGTTTTTCTCCGTTCAAACTTACCTCCCAATTGACTTGACCCTCAACCCTACTGTACCTAATTACCTTGCTCTTATTCACATTTACTCTTAACTTTCTTCTTCCACACACTTTACCAAACTCAGTCACCAGCTTCTGCAGTTTCTCACATGAATCAGCCACCAGCGCTGTATCATCAGCGAACAACAACTGACTCACTTCCCAAGCTCTCTCATCCACAGCAGACTTCATATATATATATATATATATATATATATATATATATATATATATATATATATATATATATATATATGTATGTGTCTGTGTGTGTATATATATGTGTACATTGAGATGTATAGGTATGTATATTTGCGTGTGTGGGCGTGTGTGTGTGTACATTGTGTATGGGGGTGGGTTGTGCCATTTCTTTCGCCTGTTTCCTTGCGCTACCTCGCAAATGCAGGAGACAGCGACAAAGCAAAATAAATAAATAAATATAAATATGCACACTCACACACAGACATATACATTTATGCACATGTACATGATTCATACCGTCTGCCCTTATTCATTCCCGTCGCCACACTGCCACACATGAAATGAAAACCCCCTCCCCCTGTATGTGTGTGAGGTAGCACTAGGAAAAGACAACAAAGCCCACATTCGTTCACACTCAGTCTCTAGCTGTCATGTAAAATGCACCGAAACCACAGCTCCCTTTCCACATCCAGGCCCCATAAAACTTTCCATGGTTTGCCCCAGACGCTTCACATGCTCTAGTTCAATCCATTGACAGCACGTCGACCCTGGTATACCACATCGTTCCAATTCACTCTGTTCCTTCAACGCCATTCACCCTCCTGCATATTCAGGCCCCAATCACTTAAAATCTTTTTCACTCCACCTTTCCACCTCCAATTTGGTCTCCCACTTCTCCTCGTTCCCTTCACCTCTTACACATATATCCTCTTTGTCAATCTTTCCTCACTCATTCTTTCCATGTGACCAAACCATTTTAAAACGCCCTCCTCTGCTCTCTCAACCACACTCTTTTTATTACCACACATCTCTCCTACCCTTTCATTACTTACTCGATCAAACCACCTCACACCACATAGTGCCCTCAAACATCTCATTTCCAGCACATTCACCCTCCTCCGCACACCTCTATTTATAGCCCATGCCTCGCAGCCATATAACATTGTTGGAACCACCATTCCTTCAAACATACCCATTTTTGCTTTCCAAGATAACGTTCTCGACTTCCACACATTTTTCAATGCTCCCAGAACTTTCGCCCCCTCCCCCACCCTTTGGTTCACTTCCACTTCCATGGTTCCATCCGCTGCCAAATCCACTCCCAGATATCTAAAGCACTTCACTTCCAGTTTTCCTCCATTCAAACTTAACTCCCAGTTGACTTGTCCCTCAACCCTACTGTACCTAATAACCTTGCTCTTATTCACATTTACTCTTAGCTTTCTTCTTTCACACACTTTACCAAATTCAATCACCACCTTCTGCAGTTTCTCACCCAAATCAGCCAGCAGTGCTGTATCATCAGCGAACAACAACTGACTCACTTCTCAAGCTCTCTCATCCACAACAGACTGCATACTTGCCCCTTTTTCCAAAACTCTTGCATTCACCTCCCTAACAACCCCATACATAAACAAATTAAACAACCATGGAGATATAACACACCCCTGCCGCAAACCTACATTCACTGGGACCAATCACTTACCTCTCTTTCTACTCGTACACATGCCTTACATCCTTGATAAAAACTTTTCACTGCTTCTAACAACTTGCCTCCCACACCATATATTCTTAATACCTTCCACAGAGCATCTTTATCAACTCTATCATATGCCTTCTACAGATTCATAAATGCTACATACAAATCCGTCTGTTTTTCTAGGTATTTCTAACATACATTCTTCAAAGCAAATACCTGATCCACATATCCTTTACCATTTCTGAAAGCACACTGCTCTTCTCCAATCTGATGCTCTGTACATGCCTTCACCCTCTCAATCAATACACTCCCATATAATTTACCAGGAATACTCAACAAACTTATACCTCTGTAATTTGAGCACTCACTCTTATCCCCTTTGCCTTTGTACAATGGCACTATGCAAGCATTCCGCCAATCCTCAGGCACCTCACCGTGAATCATACATACATTAAATAACCATACCAACCAGTCAACAATACAGTCAGCCCCTTTTTTAATAAATTCCACTGCAATACCATCCAAACCTGCTGCCTTGCTGGCTTTCATCTTCCGTAAAGCTTTTACTGCCTCTTCTCTGTTTACATATATATACACATATTCATATTCATACTTGCTTGCCTTCATCCATTCCTGGCACCACCCTGCCCCACAGGAAACGGTATTGCCACCCCATCTATTTATAATTAACCTTAATACCTCTTTCTAAGAGAGTGTCCTGGTGTTACCTAAAGGCTCCCACAGTACAAGGCTATGGACATCTTTGGATTGAGAAGTTCTTTGATGAGATTGTACTCCCAGTGATATCGTAATTTTGTAACCTCTTGAATGGTGACATAATGAACTTACCATACAGTGGGTGCTGATAGACTTTCCTCCACAAGATGTTATACAGTTGATAAACAGTAGCTGCAAGCTTGATAATGTGTGTCCAGAGAATGTTCCTGAAACATGTGTTCAGTAATTTAAGCTGTACAGACTTGTGCAGTTGCAGTAATCATAATGATCTTTTCATAGTAGTTGAAATATTAGAAAGCAATTCAGATAACAAGGAAAGTGATGTTGAATAATTCCATAAAACTATGAATAGAATGTCTTAATATTTGTGTTTTTATTTTGTTTGATGTATCTGAAAACACTTGTCTGTAAATTTGAATAGTTTCTTGAACATGTCTTAATGAAGTCATGGCATATTTTTTCTTTCATTTTCTTATTTTGTGAATTATTTTAGTTTTTAATCATTCAAGGAAGTACTCTTGTTCTCTTGATATTTCTTACAAGTTGTATCAACTTCATGTACATATTTTAATATTAGTCTTTTAGATATTTCTTACAGGTTGTATTGACTTCATATCATATCTGTAAGTGTATTTTGATATATGAAAACTTGTAAACTTGTACACTGCAAATACTGGCTAACTTCATCCATTATGTGAATTTTGTCATTTTCTATTTAGCTTAAGACACAATCCATTCCCACTAAACCTTTAAATGTTTTTCTATCGAAATGTCAATTGGATATTTACATTTATGAAAAAGTGAGTTGAAGATTGCATCTTGTTTTAAAATTTCCAGAGTCCCAAATTGAAATTGTGTTTGTTGTCACTTGTACATAACTTCTTGGCAGATATTTTCACTCATTGCAGGAAGATGGCTTCTGAAACATGTAAATTTAAAAGTGTAATGCTTGCTCATTTTTACAATTATAGTTTGAAAGTGTTCCTGAGATACTGTACTGAAAATCAGTTTCTAACTGCATCTTGGCCCTTGACAGTTGCTTAATTAGTCCAGTTTTCAAGTGAAAGGTAAAAGTATAGTTTTGAGTCACTACCTAATGAAGCTTTTCTGTGCTGTACATGGTTCAGTGCTACCTTACAGTTCAGTTATGTACAGAGAAAATTTGAGATTAGAAGTTTTTTCAAATAAACATTGAGAATATAAAACACACCAGAACAACTAGATAGTGAAAAAACAAATAACTTATATCACACCTGTGCCACATGATGGCAGCCATAGAATCACTCATTGTAAGTGATGGGGATGATTTACATTCCATCCACGTGTGGGACACATGAGCTTGTCTAAAAGCCATCAGTGACCCATATCACATGTTTACCCTTTATAGAAATATAAATTACCTAAATGACAGTTGTCGGTAGGCATACATTTTTGTGCAGTAGATCCATAGACAGACATTTTCATTTTTAGTTGTCATGGTGCAACATCAAGTGTATATCACTCTTCCAAACACAGAAAGAGTGACTTGCATTCCAGAAAATGGATGTGTAAATTAAAAAATGCATAGATTAAATTATGTAATTGATGGAGATGAATATTATGCCAGTGAAAAACAACTATACATGTGCTAGGAAATATGAAAATTGAATATAAATTTAGAGCTAAGCAGTGAGTGCTCATCCTCCTCAAAGGCTCAGGCTGGGGTGTCTAAACGTGTAGGTGTAACCAAGATGAGAAGAGACGAGAGATAGCTGGTATGTTTGAGGAAAGAAATCTGGATGTTCTGCCTCTGAGTAAATCATAGCTCAAAGATATAGGGGAAGAGTTGTTTGGAAATGTCTTGTGAGTAAGGTCGGGTTGGTGAGAGAACATGATCTAAGAAAGGAGTACCATTGCTCCTGAAGTCTGCTCCTGAAGTAGGAGTTGTGGGTGTGTGAGAAAGAGTGTAAGGAAGTGAATTGTATACTTATGTGAATTAGATTGAAAGTGGATAGAGAGATTATTAGTGCTTATACACCTGGCCATAAGAAGAAAGATCATGAGAGGCTAGTGATTTGGGAACAGCTGAGTGAGTGTGTTGGCAGTTTTGATGTAAGAGACTGGGTATTAGTGATGGATAATCTGAATGTGAGTATTTTGACAATTGAGGGTATGATTAGGGGCATGGACTATTCAGTATTATGAATGGAAATGGTGAACAGCTTGTGGAGTTGTGTGCCGAAGAAAGACTGTTGATTGGTAATACCTGGTGTGAAAAGAAGGAACAGAGAATGGGGCCAAGTGAGGGTATTCCCTCTAAGGCTCATTCCCCTGTTCTTAACACTACCTCGCTAATGTGGGAAATGGTGAATATGTATGAAAAAACATATGTGGATAGGAAAGATTGTCAATAGGCATTATTGGATTACTCATTTATTGATAGGCATGTAAAAGAGAGACTTTTGTATGCAAATGTGCTGAAAGGGGCAGCTGGTAGGATGATTTTTCTTACCCTTCTGGATAATAGTCTCACTTTCCACACAATCTTCAGCACTCGCAGAACCTTCTTCTTCCATGCTTTCTCAATTCATACTTACACCCCAACTAACTTGTCCCTTAATGCTGCTAAGCCAAATAGCTTTGCATTTATTCAGTTACTCTCAACTTCCTTCTTTCACACACTCGCCCAAACTTGGTCACCAACTTCTGCAGTTTCTCACTCGAATCTTCCACCAGTGCTGTATCATCAGCAAACAACAGCTGACTAGCTTCTCAGGCCTTCTCATCTTTCACAGACTGTATACTCTCCCCTCTCTCCAAGACTTCTGCATTTACTTTTCTCACCAACCCATCATAAAGAGTAAGGCTTTTTATATTTGCATGGGGTTGGATGGTTAGTTATGGAATAATTTGCTGTTTAGTTGTTTGTTGTTGCAGAGAATTTAGTGTCAAGGTTGTTCTTGTTGAAATGGGATTGTATTGGGAGGATCTTTGGAGCACTGTTAAGGGTTTAGTTTTCTAAGGTTGCTAAGCAGCTGGTGATTGTTCTGAGTGCTCTGTTTTGTGTGTTTTGAAACTGTGTTGTTTGCTTTGAGAAGGTGAAAGACCAGATGGATGAGGTTTAGAGTAGAGTGGAATTGTTTTTAAAGGGGTTCCTTTTCTTATCCAAATCTGGTGCCAGTAAGTGTTCCGAGGATATTTAGTGTATGTGTTGCTTTTGTGTTAATAGTATTGGTGTGGCGGTGAATGTCATGTGTGTGTCATATGTGGTGGGTGTTTTGTTCAGTGAGAGTGATTATCCATTCAGGGTGACTAGATAGTGTGAGCTTGATTCATGTGTCTCCAGGGTTAAATGAGTGACTGAAGACTTCTGTGGAGATGCAAATAATCTGTTCTGGGTGAACTATTGTTCCAGTTATGTAGTGTTTTGCTGCATGTTTGTTATTGCTGTTATGGCTATTGTGATGTCAGGGTTTTGTGATGCTGTCTGCATATGAAAGGACCTTTATATTCTGGTTTGTTAGGTAATGGGTGGTCATGCATGAAGAGATTGAAGGGGGTTAGAGGAAGAAGTGCACTTCAGGAACTCCACTTTAGAGCTTAAGTGTTTTAGAGGTGAAACATTGTGAGAGACTCTGCCATGTCAGCTGGTAGTGAAATTAGCCAACCAGTTTATTCATTGTCGTGGAGGATGGTGCCAAGTATCTTTTGTGTGAGGATGTGCTTTGTTGATGACTAATGCTACTAGCACTGTGCAGAAGTGGGATTGTGGTTAGTTGAAGCCATCTAGGATATGTTAAGTGGGGTGTTTTGTTTGATTCTGTTGTGGATAAATTTTTCTGTTTGGATACTGATGAAAGAAATGAAATGGGAGTTAAGAGGAGAGGGAGTTGGATGGGTTATAGGATTGGTGATTTGTTGGTGAGTTTCCAGATGTTAGGGATTTTGTGTAGCTTGTAGTGGTTGAAGATATCTATAAGGACCTGGATTGCAAATGGGCCAAAGTGTTTTACATGAATGTATGATACATTGTCAAGGCTTGTTGCAAGGGAGTTCTTTAAGGTTTGAATTGCAATGCTTGTATCTTTGGGAGTGAAGGGTGGAACCTACATAATGTACATAAGCACCTATAGTGTGAGAGAAGAAAGTGTCTGAAACTGTGTTATAGATAAAGGGGGAGAAAAACTGGAATAGGTGACAGAATCTAAGTATTTAGGAGCTCTCTTGGATAAGTTTGGTGATATGGAAGGAGGGATAAGGAAGAGAACAGTACAGGGTAGAAGAGTCACTTGTTCCCCTAATAAAATAATGAAGAGTATAGATGTAACTATGGAGGTGAAGAAAAGATTAAGGGTCTGTATAGTCCCCCGCGATCTTATCATATGAAGCCTAAACATAGACATTGAATGAGTCACAGAGGTCAAGAATCTGGATATGGAAATGAGTTTTTTGAGGTGAGCATATGGTATGACTAAATGGAATGGAGAAAGAAATAAGGGGGTGTTTGAGGATTTGGCATGGCCAGCAGTGCAAAGGGAATGGCTTGTGGTGTGGTAGAGTGGTTAAAACATAATTCTTTGATGTGGTTTGGACTTGTGGAAAGAATGCAGGATGGGAATTTTATATGGAGAGCATATGACACAGTACAATTAAAGGGGTTGGTGCGAGAGGAAAACCACCTGTGGGTTGGGTAAATAGAGTGGAAAAGCACAAGAGGGAGAGAAATGGTGATAGAATGTGTTGTATGTTGTGTGCGATGAAAGCACATAAGAACAGCAGCAATAAGTGAAGACACTTTTAATGTAGCCACCTTTTCATGGGAGTTCCCAGAGGTAATGGGCTTCAGAGATATAGGTAGATATATAGGGAGTGAACATGGCAGCAAATGGAACCATGAAAGTGGAAGTGGGTCATAGTGTGGGTGAGGGAGTAAGAATATGGGAGCAATGAAGAATGTGTGGAAAGAAGTTGTTAACTTGGAAGGCAAAAATGGGTGTGGTTGAAGTTATAGTAGTCCCAAGAAAGTTGTAGGTATGCAAGGAATGGGCTGTGGATGAGAATGTGCAAAGGAGGGTGGATGTGTTGGATGGATTAAGTATTTTAAGGGTAGGAGGGAGGTTTGATGATAAAAAGAGTATGGTTGAGAGAGCTGAAGAGGGTGTGCTGAAATGATTTGAACATATGGGGAGAATAAGTGAGATGTTATAAAGGGGATGTATGTTTCAGTAGTGGAGGGGACAAGGAGAGGGGGAGATGTAAGAATAGGGTGAAAAAGACTATGAGTGATATGAGTAGTTGCCTCTCTTTCCTAAGTGAGGGGGCATCAGTAACAATTGAACAGTGGCCTCATTTGTGCAAATCCCATCTGTAGCTGTCATCCACAGACAAGCTTCACAGACTACTCCATGGTTTGCCTTTACTGCTTCATATACCCATATTCAGCCAGCTGATTGTGAGTTGTTCCCCATATATCACATTATACCAGTTGATTCTATCTCGTGCACACTTCTCATTCTCCAGAATGATTAGGCCCCAGTACCTCAAAACCTCCTTCACTTCATCCATCCCATACCTCTTAGTCCCTCCAGTTCTAACACAGATCCTCTCAGTTAGTTTTTTTTCTGATCCTTTCCATACATCTTGACTATTTCATCACACCCTGGTTATCTCTCTTATTCAGACTACACTTACAGCCATACCTTTCTCTTACACATTCATTCTGCACAAGTTCAAGCTGCATTACGCTCAGAGTTTTGTATTTTCCAGTACATCCACCTTCCTTTCTTTTGTGTTGAAGGCCTGATATTCATATCCATACAGCACTGTCAAAACTACATTACCTTTGAACATATCCGCCATTTCTTATGATTCATTTAATGTCTTTGCTGAATAGTGTAGTTAATTTTCATGCAGTAGAAGGAGAGAACTTAGAACTGGTTGTTTATGTTTGTGCTTATGTGTGAAGCTCCTGAATGTTATACCAAAAAACTGAAAGAAATTTATGTATATCACAGAAGGGAACAATTGAAAAGCAGTGTATTAATGGATTGGTTACCAAAGGCTCTTTTGTACTATGTTGATTCACTGTTACCAGTGATGATGTATGTTGTAAGGTTTTCTGATTTAGGTATTAGTATTAACCTTTTATGTCTTCTTTTGTCTGGTGACAAACATTATAGACCTGTTCTAGTTGTCACTTGAGAAATTAAAGCTTCCCACCCACCTCTGTTTGAAATCCTAGCTGATGTTGCCCCCCCACAATGATCCATACGTCACTGGTCGTGTACTATCACAGGATATCAGAATGTATACAATACATATACATCATCTGAGTGGGAGGCCAGATGTTGATGCTCATTATTATAGTTAGTTTCAGAAAGAAACAAACTAGGGAATGTGTTTTGATGGCTTTGGTGCAAATAGTGTTATTTGGTCATTTATTTATGTAAATGAGGTTCTGTCTGCGAACATAACATATAGTATTGACTCTTGAAAAAACATTTTGAAAATTTTTTTTAAATTGTTTGAAAAAGATACATATGTGCAGGGTGCATTCGCTCATTGAAATCCTGAATTATGTGATTTGATGCACATGCAATTCATTCACACCTAGAAAACCTCGTAATTATCATATTTGGATGAAGAGCCCTCCCCTGTCCATTCAAAAGCCTCCTATACAACTTAGAGGAAAGTATACTGCTTAATAGAGTAAAGTATAACATAAACTGTGTGTGTGGAAAAAAGAAGTAATAATTTTCGATGCTGCCTTAGATGTTGTAGGTTTCTTCGCATTCTCTGTGGTAACAGCCAGCAAGTACCATTGTCCTCCATTGTGTAAAGCCTTTGTAGGTGACATGCAGTTGTATTCTTTGTTGTATCAGATATGAAGTATTTTTTTATTTTCTGCAGTTTTCATAGCATTGCAGATGACAAATTTTCATGCATTACAGTATTAATCTAACATGTATGTTCTGTTGCACAGAGTGTGAAACGTCGCAAGCGTCCCCCAAATGTTATGCTTTTGGAGGTGGAGTTGATAAAAGGGAACAAGGGCCTCGGCTTCAGCATTGCTGGTGGCATCGGAAATCAACACATTCCTGGAGATAATGGTATCTACATTACTAAAATCATGGAGGGTGGGGCAGCACACGTTGATGGTCGTGTGTGTGTTGGAGACAAGTTAGTTGCTGTAAGAGATACTCCGGTAAGTTAATTGAACATAAGATTTAAGTTGAGTGTTATATTTACATAAGATTTAAGTTGAGTGTTATATTTATGTAGTTATTCATGATTGCATTTTTATACATGTTTGCCATTTCATTATATTTGATGAATGAACATGAAAATTTGTAAATGATATAGAAAAGTAAATGTTTCACAGCATCTGAATGTATGTTTTAGGTGTTCATATGGAACTAGTATAGAATTCCTCTTGTGAGCTTTAAATTCTCTATAAGAAAACAATTATCAATTATAGTTAGATGAGACTTCCTGTTGCTGAAGAATGGTTATGTTATATTCTTGAAAAGTGTACATGAGTCTTAGGGAATACTTCTTATTATTATTTGCCATTCTTGTTACAGTTGTTACTTTTCTTGATGGAATGAAATACCTGTGTACATTAGCAATGAAGTACCCTGAAAACTATGTGTGTTGATATTATGTAAAACATAGTATGTGAAGCACAATAATCCATCCCAGCAGATGAGAATTGAACCATGAGTCAGACTTCCTGTTTGAGCTTTAGTCCTTTTATTTATTTCTGTAAATGTCTGTTATGGACATACTTTTTCTGTTTCTCAGTTTATCAGTCTTGTACTTGCCTGTATAACTCTTTTTCTTTCTTTCTATTTATGGTTTCCCACACATGAGGATGGATCCTGCAATTATTCTCCAAAATCTTTCATGCTATTTGTAAATTTGTTATAATGCAGGTTGATACTGACTTAGAGAAAGATTTCTCCAAGTGTTGCTGCATGTGTACAGTTGTACCTGTATCATGAGGTGCTATATATCTGCTTTTCCATTTCACCAATAATACCAGATTTGCTTGTTCATGTCTTTATGTATCTGTTAGGCAGCCTAATATCCTATTGCCTGTGCTCTTCATTTTCACATACATGAATATTTTTCATGTATTTGGATAACAGGAATATTTGGACACCATGCTGCACTGTGCAGATGATGGCACTCATATCAGGTGGTCAGACTCAGGTACACTCGCCTTCTTTGTGTGAAATACACAGGTCATGAAGTATCATATATGTGAAATTTTTCAGTTTTTGAAGCATTAAAGTGAAACATGAACCTCCACACTTACAGAATTGCTACTTAAACATACGGTTAACATTCTAGATTAATTCATAAAATGAGACCGCTGTGTGTTTGAATATGTAATAGAATGTTTTGAATGTTGAGGAATGTATTTATGATATATTTACAAGTGATCAGTCTGTGAATGTGTGAAATGCATGGAATGAATGTAATAGATGGAAACAGAAATAAAAGTAGACTAAGCAACATTATTGATACATAACACTTAATGTAAACGGAAGACAGAATAAACGATAAAGGACAGAAAGACAGATGAGAGTGATGACAATTACACAATTTTCATTGTTAAAGTCATTAAAGTGAATCTGTTGGGAGCTGCTGATAGCAAACAGCATCATATCAGATGGAATTAGTCTTAGTGATGCATGAGTGAAAACTGCTCATATAAATGGGTCAAAATGAATGCTTAAAAACTGTTGAAGGAAATAAGAATACAGTTTTCATGGACCGTAATAAGAAAGCAAAAGTTTGAATTATGAGCAACTTACAGGTATAGAAAAGAAAGTTGTTTATGAGGAAAATAGATTCAGCCAGTAAGGCATGTGTACGTGTAGGAAGAGAGGAAAGTGATTGGTTCTCAGTGAATGTAGGTTTGCGGCAGGGGTGTGTGATGTCTCCATGGTTGTTTAATTTGTTTATGGATGGGGTTGTTAGGGAGGTGAATGCAAGAGTTTTGGAAAGAGGGGCAAGTATGAAGTCTGTTGGGGATGAGAGAGCTTGGGAAGTGAGTCAGTTGTTGTTCGCTGATGATACAGCGCTGGTGGCTGATTCATGTGAGAAACTGCAGAAGCTGGTGACTGAGTTTGGTAAAGTGTATGAAAGAAGAAAGTTAAGAGTAAATGTGAAGAAGAGCAAGGTTATTAGGTACAGTAGGGTTGAGGGTCAAGTCAATTGGGAGGTGAGTTTGAATGGAGAAAAACTGGAGGAAGTGAAGTGTTTTAGATATCTGGGAGTGGATCTGGCAGCGGATGGAACCATGGAAGCGGAAGTGGATCATAGGGTGGGGGAGGGGGCGAAAATTCTGGGAGCCTTGAAGAATGTGTGGAAGTCGAGAACATTATCTCGGAAAGCAAAAATGGGTATGTTTGAAGGAATAGTGGTTCCAACAATGTTGTATGGTTGCGAGGCGTGGGCTATGGATAGAGTTGTGCGCAGGAGGATGGATGTGCTGGAAATGAGATGTTTGAGGACAATGTGTGGTGTGAGGTGGTTTGATCGAGTAAGTAATGTAAGGGTAAGAGAGATGTGTGGAAATAAAAAGAGCGTGGTTGAGAGAGCAGAAGAGGGTGTTTTGAAATGGTTCGGGCACATGGAGAGAATGAGTGAGGAAAGATTGACCAAGAGAATATATGTGTCGGAGGTGGAGGGAACGAGGAGAAGAGGGAGACCAAATTGGAGGTGGAAAGATGGAGTGAAAAAGATTTTGTGTGAACATGCAGGAGGGTGAAAGGAGGGCAAGGAATAGAGTGAATTGGAGCGATGTGGTATACCGGGGTTGACGTGCTGTCATTGGATTGAATCAAGGCATGTGAAGCGTCTGGGGTAAATCATGGAAAGCTGTGTAGGTATGTATATTTGCGTGTGTGGACGTATGTATATACATGTGTATGGGGGTGGGTTGGGCCATTTCTTTCGTCTGTTTCCTTGCGCTACCTTGCAAATCAAAGCAAAGAAAAAAAAAAAATGATGTAGTATTCAGGCTAAGCCTAGTATAGGTGAATGAACTTCTGCTTCCTTCTATCTCTAATCACTGATCTAATAACAATCTTAGCTTTTGCAAAGTCATTGTGAATTATGTTCTTGAATTCTGTGTTCTCATTTAATGCTTATGCTTAGATATATTTAAGGCTGAATGAAATTATCAGTTTCAGTCATCCTTGATATCTTTAATATCAGAGAACACTCACAGGACCATACCTAAGTTATGAAAGTCTTAGGGGATTATCCTTGAAAATAGGGTTATATTTGCAATGAAGCAGAGAGGGCATTTACCTCAGGGACCCCAGAATTTAGGGACTTTAGGTTATTTTCATTGTTATTATACAATGCTCTTTTGATATTGTTAAGCAGACATGTAAAATTGATATTGAAGATCTGTATCACATTGATGTTATGTTTGAAGTAACACATGAGTTAATCCCTTGACAACTTGGTACACATGAGGTTTAGACTTTGCTGACATTATACTACAGAATTATACTAGGTACTTCATGTTACAGAGGGATGCACATTTCTCATATGATACAGTTAATTGGAACTGTCCATGTAGACCATGTTTATTCTCACTGTACAAGAGGCACTTACATCTACAGTGATGAAATGTTCAGCCACTTAACACCACACAGCACTTAATGATCAAATCACCAGCATCTGTATGGTCAAGCAATTTCATTTTTTGTATTTATTTTGTCAAGCTCTTTGGTTTTGCCCCTATCCTACCAGAGGGCTTAGAGTAGCTTGAGGAACCTGAGAATCTTGCATGGAAAAAGACAAGTTAGGCTTGCAGTACTATGCAAAGCACATAAATGTAGAATAATGTGATAGAATGCCAGCATACATCCACTCATGGCATTCAGTAACTGATAACACCATGCTTTAGAGCTGGGCTGTTAGTTTAGCTTCCATGTTATCATATGTTTCCTGTTAATGGCTAGTTGAAGTTGTACCAAGTTAACACAGATAACCAGTTACTGAATGCCAAATTATTGAGGATGTTGTGTATTTTGGCTTGTAGTTACACTATATTTCTCTAGCTTTTCATTACTACATATGCAGTCTTGGTAAACTGCATTTACTTCATATCAGAGTATGAAGGCTAACTTTTAAATTTATTTTTCATATTTTTGTGTTTATTGTGGTACTCTTAAAAACTAACTGCATTGTATTTAGTGATTTTTTTTCCATACATACTTGCCATTTCCCATGTTAGCAAGGTAGCGTTAAGAACAAAGGACTGAGCCTTAGAGGAAATATCCTCACTTGGCCCCCTTCTCTGTTCCTTCTTTTAGAAAATTAAAATTGATATTTTCATAACCGTATAATGACTGATAACTGTACTGGTGGTGCTTAAATGTAATGATTCTTCATATAGTATTGTAGGGAAATAGTTTACATTTTTTTTTTTTCATATGTGTTTGCCACTTCCAATGTTAGCACTGGGAACAGTTAAATAAAAGGCTTATTTTGCTTATGTCCATTCTCTTGCTGTCTTTTGTAATGCAATAAAACCACTTCCCCATATCCCAAACCAAGCCCCATAGATCTTTTCATTTTTTCCTCTGGCTTCTACATGTTCCTAGTTCAGTCCGTTGACAGCTTTTCATCTGCTTTATGCAACATTGATTTCCAACACATCCAGCCTTCTCTCCACCTTCTCATTTATAGCCCATACCTCACATCCATACAACAACATTGGGATTACAGTACCTTCAGATATACCCATTTTTGCCTCCTCCATCAGATAGATGACCTCTCTTTCCACACATTCTACAGTGTTCCTAGAACCTTTGGCCCCTCACCCACTTTATAACTCGCTTCTGCTTTCATGGTTCCACTTGCTGCTATGTCACTCCCTGATATGTAAAACACTCCACTTCCTCCAAATTACCTCCATTCATTCCCACACTCCAACTAATCTGTCCATATACCCTGATAATCCTAATAACTTTGCTTTTATTTACATTTACTCTACATATACCTTGATAATCCTAATGACTTTGCTTTTATTTACATTTACTCTAAACTTCTAACCTGTCCATATACCCTGATAATCCTAATAACTTTGCTTTTATTTACATTTACTCTAAACTTTTTCCTTTCACACACTCTCCTCTACTCAGACATCAACTAATGCAGCTTTTCATGCAAATTTGCTGCCAGTGCTCTGTCATCATCAAACAAGAATTGACTCACTTCCCAGGCTCTCTCCTTCCCTACAGACTGCATACTCTCTCCTCTTCAAGACCTACACATTTACCTCCCCCTACCACCACCCCATCCATAAACAAATTGAATAACCATGGTGACATAACACACCCCTGCCACAGACCCACCTTCACCTGGAACTATTCACCCTCCTTTGTAAGTACTTGCACACATGTCATATACACTTGATAAAAATTTCTCTGTGTGTAGTGGCTCTCCTCCCTTACTACATATTCATAAGACCTTCCACAAGGCATCGCTATTGACTTTATCATATGCTTTCTCCAGATCTTTAATTGCCACATAGAAATCATTCTGTTTCTTTACATTCTATAAAGCAAACATCCTCTTCCACTCCTGAAACCAGATTGTTCCATTCCAGTTTTATGCTCAGTACATGTTTTCTACCTGTTAGTCACCACTATCCCATAAATATGTGAAAATGAATAAAGGTGGGCCTTGGTTTACATCATGGTTTCATTACTAGATAGTGCAACTTCCCATGGAAACCTGATTTATAAAGGATAGTTACAGTCTCTGGGAGCTAACTTGGAAATAGTTTCTGTAATAAGATACAAAATAAGCTAATATAATTACAGTTATTACCTATTTTAATGCTATGGGAAGAGACTTTTATGCATGTGTGACCCTGTCTGTTGAACTTACATGCCATAGATTAGCCATTTAAATCTTTGTAAATCGCTAGTATTAACTGTCTCCTTGGTTGATTTATTCCAACCCTCCACCACCCAGATATTAATTTTGTACTTGTAACTTTCTTGTAGTTAACTTTTTGCCCAGCTCTTTGTCATGGTCTCAGGTTACTCAGGTGTTTCATATCCTGAACTGTTTACTCTCAGTATCATCCAGGTAATTTGGAAACTTGAAGGCTGTTTTCAGATCCTTCCTATCTCCCTGCCTACATGGTGGTCAGATTTTTAGCCCTAAGCCTTTCATTCATTGTTCAGTCATCTTAATTCAAGTATCATCTAAATTGCTCTTCTCTATACCCTCTTTGTTAGACCTGTGTGCTTCTTTGCCTTCTTTTAATCTGTCCTGTCTTGTGTACCCTGCCCTTACTTGGATTGAATCTCATCATCCATTTATCATACCACCTTTGGACTTTATCTAGGTCCCAGTGTTCACTGATAAAATCATTATTCTTTATTTCTCTTTTGACCTTGCCATTGACCATAACCTTGTTCAGGTACAAAATTAATCCATCACGCAAGTCATTTACTTACGCCTGTATAGAAGTGGGCTCATGACAAAACTCTTCGGTATGCTATTTGTGACCCAAACCCCCTTTTGAGGGTGTGTATCTTACGAGCCTCCTTTGCACCCTTTTATTAAGGCAGTCCAATCCAGTTTGTCCCTCATACCCACCTGTAGCTCTAGCTTCTCTTCTAATCTCTGAAGAGGCACATTGTTAAAGCTTTATGGCTGTCAAAGAACACAATCTACCCATCCCTCTCTTTTATGTGAAATGGAGCTCACCCTGTCATAGAAATGTCAAAGATTTGTTATGCTTGATCTCCTGTCCCTGACAATATGTTTCTCCCCCAATAAAGTTTCTTCTTTGCAAGTCGTCATTACTTTGCTTTCTGTCTGATTACCTTTTTTTGTGTTTTACAAATCACAATTGTTAGTGAGACTGGCCTGTAGGTCAGCATGAATTTTCAATCACCTTCATTATATATAGCCACAACATTTGTCCTCATCCACCCTCCTTCATCTGAATCCTGAAGAATTCTCTTTCCTGGTTGGATGAACTTCTCTTTAACTGACAGTTTGCTTCTGTTTGTCTTTTACTACTTCTACAATGTTCTTTTCAAAATCTTTAAACTTTTTGAAATCTTTCCAATCCTACAGTGTAGTATATGTACTTACATAGGAATATTATCTCGATATAAGGAGCAGCATTAATAAGAGGAATTTTTACCTTATCTGGTCCTGAAGCTTGTTTTTGAAAGTAAGCTGAGATGGAGGGGCAGATGATGGCATGCTTAGAGCAAGGATTTCTTGTGAACCTGATATCTGAAAGTCAACCGTAGGTTCATTACATTATTTTCAGAAACACCATAGGTAACACGAGCACTTACCAAATGTGGTCCCGAAGCTTACTTACATAAATGGCTAGAGGTGGAAGGGCAAGTGGTGGTATGCTTAGAACAAGGATTTTGTGTGTGGTTGAAATCTGAAAATAGCCCATAAGTGATATTTTACGTCAGAATGAAAATACAACTCATGCTGACTATGTATGAAGACCAAAACACATACTGAATTGTAAACTCTCCAGTTTAGAGTGCTTGGGACCAAGCCATTTCTTAAGTTTAGAATACACTAGATTACATAGTGACTTCAGAATTCACAAGCACAAGTATGTGAACTGGGAAACTCTTTAGATGTAAGCAAAGATAAGCTTTTAAAACTGAATCATTAAATGCCTCTGTGAACCAAGGGGTGAAAGTGGCACGGAGGTTAGGTAACCTTAAGATGTTTTCAATGATTTTAGGTTTGTGACACTTTTTTTTGTCTCATTGTTTGCATTGATATGTTTGTGAATGATTGCTATATACTATATACAACAAATAGTAAATCTTTTACAAGCATCATCATTACAGCAAGATTTTTGTGATGGGTACTATTAGCACATAGATGTTTATGGTGATTATAGATTTATGATGATTTTTTTAGGCTTAAACTTTTTTTCATGCCTTTCTTTATAATGGATGATAATGGGTACAAGCTCATAGGCAAATAATGATTACATCAAATGAAGTGAATTTTTTTTTTTTTTTTTTTTCTTTTTTTTCCGCTGTCTCCCGCGTTTGCGAGGTAGCGCAAGAAACAGACGAAAGAAATGGCCCAACCCACCCCCATACACATGTATATACATACGTCCACACACGCAAATATACATACCTACACAGCTTTCCATGGTTTACGTAACCCAGACGCTTCACATGCCATGATTCAATCCACTGACAGCACGTCAACCCCAGTATACCACATCGATCCAATTCACTCTATTCCTTGCCCTCCTTTCACCCACCTGCATGTTCAGGCCCCGATCACACAAAATCTTTTTCACTCCATCTTTCCACCTCCAATTTGGTCTCCCACTTCTCCTCGTTCCCTCCACTTCCGACACATGTATCCTCTTGGTCACTCTTTCCTCACTCATTCTCTCCATGTGCCCAAACCATTTCAAAACACCCTCTTCTGCTCTCTCAACCACGCTCTTTTTATTTCCACACATCTCTCTTACCCTTACGTTACTTACTCGATCAAACCACCTCACACCATACATTGTCCTCAAACATCTCATTTCCAGCACATCCATCCTCCTGCGCACAACTCTATCCATAGCCCACGCCTCGCAACCATAGAACATTGTTGGATCCACTATTCCTTCAAACATACCCATTTTTGCTTTCCGAGATAATGTTCTCGACTTCCACACATTCGTCAAGGCTGCCAGAATTTTCGCCCCCTCCCCCACCCTATGATCCACTTCCGCTTCCATGTTTCCATCCGCTGCCAGATCCACTCCTAGATATCTAAAACACTTTACTTCCTCCAGTTTTTCTCCATTCAGACTTACCTCCCAATTGACTTGACCCTCAACCCTACTGTATCTAATAACCTTGCTCTTATTCACATTTACTCTTAACTTTCTTCTTTCACACACTTTACCAAACTCAGTCACCAGCTTCTGCAGTTTCTCACATGAATCAGCCACCAGCGCTGTATCATCAGCGAACAACATATGGAATGGCTTACCATATCACATGAGCTTTGCATGAGAAAGATAAACAAGAGGCCTGATTATGTCCCATGACTGGGTTGTTTGGTAAAAAAAAAAAAAGGGGGAGTTTAATTTGACAAGAAAATGTAATCCTGCTCTGCAGATTTTTAAGCTATTACTCACAGCCCTGCTGCTGCACATTATCCTTCTAGTGTCCCCATTACCACTGTCATTTATACAGCTTATTTCTGGTGTTTTTCTCAGAGTAAACCTGAATTTATAAAGTATCATCTAAATGACTTTTTAAGGTATTTATAGTCTTAGAATTTTTTACTTCTGATGGTAGCTTATTCCAGTGCTCAACACACCAATTGGAAAAGAAGCTTTTTCCTAAGTCTGTGCTGCATCTTTTAGATTTTAGTTTTATTTCATTTGTCCTGGTAACTGTATTTTTTGTATTTTGAAGAGATGCGATTTACTTTTTTGAACTTGTTCATAATTTTGAACACTTGGATTAAGTTGCCGCTATCTACATTTTTTAATTAAGTAGAAGAAATCCAATCGTTTTAGCCTTTTCTGTATGCCAGAGTCCTATGGGATGGGATCAGTTTTGTCATACATCTTTGTACAAGTTCTAATTTTTCCTCTTCTTTTTTATAGTTTGGAGACCAAGACTGGACTGCATATTTAAGGTGTGGTCTTTCTAGAGAATTATATAAAGTGTGAGAATTGTTTCTAGTGTCTTATAATCTAAGTTCCTTTCTTGAAACCGAACTTTTGGTTACCTTTTTTACTTGCTGCTTACAGTGTTTAGTGTACTTCACATTGTTGCTAATGATTACTCCAAGGTCATTTTTCATTTACTTTAGTTAGAGAGTTTCCAAATAGTTTGTAGTTGTAATATATATTCTTATCTCTGAAGTGCATAACTTTACACTTGTCAACATTAAACTTCATTTGCTTCAAGACCACTTCTGATATTATTTGCATTTTCTTTTTCTTAGGTACAGGAAAAGTTTTTAGGTATTTCTGTATGCCTTTCTACTATTATCACATTGATCTCTATCTAAGTGCTGTGGGATTCCCACAAAAGAATCTCCATTAGTGGAACAACAGTTGTGACATGGTGTACACTTGGCCAAGGTTCAATAAGAATTGTTATTATTTTCAAGTAGATTCCTTCACAGTCAAGGGCAAAGGGATCTGCTTTATATGTGCTTACATTTCAGAATATGACCAAAATAGTGACAGGTATAAATACAGTGGAATGGAATCTCTGGTATTTAGTTTATCTTGTTCCTGAGCTTTGTCTCTTCTGCAGCAGTTCTTATGTTTCCACAGTGGAAAAGTAAGGGAGAAATGATTGCTTCATGCCATTTAGTATCATTGCTTTATCCAAGGATCGTTAGGCTCTTTTTGTTTGTTTATAGGTTCTTTCATGGTATTAAAGAATAGGAGATTTTATTGCTTTGCAGTTTGTGTTTAAACATCAAAAATGCTGGTAAAATTTCAAGAATATTTAACTGATAGGGTTGTGCGGAGGAAGGTGGGTGTGTTGAAAATGAAATGTTTGAGGACAATATGTGGTGTGAAGTGGTTTGCTGAGTAAGTGATGAAAGAGTAAGAGTAATGTTTGGTAATAAAAAGAAGGTGGTTGAGAGAGAAAAGGAGGGTGTTTTGAAATTGTTTGGACTTATGGAGAGAATGAATGAGGATGGTTTACAAAGAGAATATATGTGTCCGAAGTAGAGGGAACATGGAGAAGTGGGAGACGAAAGTGGAGATGGAAGGATGGAGTGAACAAGATTTTCTGTGACTGGGGCCTGAACATGCAGGAGGGTGAAAGGCATCTGTGGAATAGAGTGAATTGGAATGATGTGGTATACTGGGATTAACATACTGTCTGTGTACTGAACCAGGGCATGTGAAACATCTGGGGTACACCATGGAAAGAGGTGTGGTGCCTGGATGTGGATAGAAAGCTGTTGTTTTGATGTATTGCACATGACAGGTTGTGTATGGATGTGAGTAGTTGTGGCCTTTCTTTGTTTCCGAGTGCTACCTCGCTGACACTGGGTAACGATCAGGTTTTGGGTAGAAAAAAATGTAAATGTTATTTTTTTCTTTTCTTTCTTATTTTTGTGTGTTTCCTGTGGGGGTTGGATGGTATTAGGAATGGATGACTGTGAGCAAGTATGAATATGGACATGTGTATATATGTATGTATATATATACTTTTTTTCATACATATTTTCCATTTCCCATATCAACAAGTTAGCGTTAAGAACAGAGGACTGAGCCTTGGAGGGAATATCCTCACTTGGCCCATTCTTTGTTCCTTCTTTTGGAAAATGGAAAAAAAAAAGGAGAATTTCCATTTCCCTGCTCCCTCCCCTTTTAGTCGCCTTTTGCAATACGCAAGGAATATGTAGGAAGTATCCTTTTGCAACACGCAAGGAATATGTAGGAAGTATTCTTTCTCCCCTCTCCCCAGAGATGTATGTATATATATATCCCTAGCAGATGTAGGGTGTTTTGGTCGGGGTGGTGTGTGAAGTGAGAGGGTCAGGGAGAATGGTTTGGGAAACAGAGAAGAGGTAGTGAAAGCTTTGCGGAAGATGAAAACCAGCAAGGCGGTGGATTTGGATGGTATTGCGCAAGGAAATGGATGACGAGTGGCCCAACCACTCATATGCACACACACACACACACACACACACATAGGGGATAGGGGAGAAAGAACACTTCCCACGTATTCCCTGCGTGTCGTACAAGGCAACTAAAAGGGGAGGGAGCGGGTGGCTGGAAATCCTCCCCTCTCATTTTTTTTTCTAATTTTCCAAAAGAAGGAACAGAGAAGGGGTCCAGGTGAAGATATTCCCTCAAAGGCCCATTCCTCTGTTCTTAACGCTAATGCAGGAAATGGCGAATAGTATAAAAATATATATATATATATATATATATATATATATATATATATATATTTATTGCTTTGTCGCTGTCTCCCGCATTAGCGAAGTAGCGCAAGGAAACAGACGAAAGAATGGCCCAACCCACCCACATACACATGTATATGCATACACATCCACACACGCAAATATACATACCTATACATCTCAATGTACACATATATATACACACACAGACATATACATATGTACACATGCACATAATTCATACTGTCTGCCTTTATTTATTCCCATTGCCACCCCGCCACACATGTAATAACAACCCCTTCCCCCCTCATGTGTGCAAGGTAGCGCTAGGAAAAGACAACAAAGGCCCCATTCGTTCACACTCAGTCTCTAGCTGTCATGTAATAATGCGCCAAAACCACAGCTCCCTTTCCACATCCAGGCCCCACAGAACTTTCCATGGTTTACCCCAGACACTTCACATGCCCTGGTTCAATTCATTGACAGCACGTCTACCCCGGTATACCACATCATTCCAATGCACTCTATTCCTTGCATGCCTTTCACCCTCCTGTATGTTCAGGCCCCAATCACTCAAAATCTTTTTCACTCCATCTTTCCACCTCCAATTTGGTCTCCCACTTCTCCTCGTTCCCTCCACCTCTGACACATATATCCTCTTGGTCAATCTTTCCTCACTCATTCTCTCCATGTGACCAAACCATTTCAAAACACCCTCTTCTGCTCTCTCAACCACACTCTTTTTATTTCCACACATCTCTCTTACCGTTACATTACTTACTCAATCAAACCACCTAACACCACATTTTGTCCTCAAACATCTCATTTCCAGCACATCCACCCTCCTGCGCACAACTCTGTCCATAGCCCACGCCTCGCAACCATACAACATTGTTGGAACCACTATTCCTTCAAACATACCCATTTTAGCTTTCCGAGATAATGTTCTCAACTTCCAAACATTCTTCAAGGCTGCCAGAATTTTCGCCCCCTCCCCCACCCTATGATTCACTTCTGCTTCCATGGGTCCATCCGCTGCCAAATCCACTCCCAGATATCTAAAATACTTCACTTCCTCCAGTTTTTCTCCATTCAAACTTACCTCCCAATTGACTTGCCCCTCAACCCTACTGTCCCTAATAACCTTGCTCTTATTCACATTTACTCATAACTTTCTTCTTTCACACACTTTACCAAACTCAGTCACCAGCTTCTGCAGTTTCTCACATGAATCAGCTACCAGCGCTGTATCATCAGCGAACAACAACTGACTCACTTCCCAGGCTCTCTCATCCACAACAGACTGCATACTTGCCCCTCTCTCCAAAACTCTTGCATTCACCTCCCTAACAACCCCATCCATAAACAAATTAAACAACCATGGAGACATCACACACCCCTGCCGCAAACTTACATTCACTGAGAACCAATCACTTTCCTCTCTTCTACACGTACACATGCCTTACATCCTCGATAAAAACTTTTCACTGCCTCTAACAACTTGCCTCCCACACCATATATTCTTAATACCTTCCACAGAACATCTCTATCAACTCTATCATATGCCTTCTCCAGATCCATAAAAGCTACATACAAATCCATTTGCTTTTCTAAGTATTTCTCACATACATTCTTCAAAGCAAACACCAGATTCACACATCCTCTACCACTTCTGAAACCACACTGCTCTTCCCCAATCTGATGCTCTGTACATGCCTTCATCCTCTCAATCAATACCCTCCCATATAATTTACCGGGAATACTCAACAAACTTATGCCTCTGTAATTTGAGCACTCACTCTTATCCCCTTTGCCTTTGTACAATGGCACTATGCAAGCATTCCACCAATCCTCAGGCACCTCACCATGAATCATACAACAATAGAGTCACCCCCTTTCTTAATAAATTCCACTGCAATACCATCCAAACCTGCTGCCTTGCCGGCTTTCATCTTCTGCAAAGCTTTTTCTACCTCTTTTCTGTTTACCAAATAATTTTCCCTAACCCTCTCACTTTGCACACCACCTCGACCGAAACGCCCTATATCTGCCACTCTATCATCAAACACATTCAACAAACCTTCAAAATACTCACTCCATCTCCTTCTCACATCACCACTACTTATCACCTCCCCATTAACCCCTGAAGTTCCCATTTGTTCCCTTGTCTTACGCACTTTATTTACCTCCTTCCAAAACATCTCTTTATTCTACCTAAAATTTAATGATACTCTCTCACCCCAACTCTCATTTGCCCTCTTTTTCACCTCTTGCACCTTTCTCTTGACCTCCTGCCTCTTCCTTTTATACATCTCCCACTCATTTGCATTCTTTCCCTGCAGAAATCATCCAAATGCCTCTCTCTTCTCTTTCACTAATAATCTTACTTCTTCAACCCACCACCCACTACCCTTTCTAATCAACCCACCTCCCACGCTTCTCATGCCACAAACATCTTTTGCGCAAGCCATCACTGCTTCCCTAAATACATCCCATTCCTCTCCCACTCCCCTTTCCTCCTTTGTTCTCACCTTTTTCCATTCTGTACTCAGTCTCTCCTGGTACTTCCTCACACAAGTCTCCTTCCCAAGCTCATTTGCTCTCACCACTCTCTTCATCCCAACATTCTCTCTTCTTTTCTGAAAACCCCTACAAATCTTCACCTTCGCTTCCACAAGATAATGATCAGACATCCCTCCAGTTGCACCTCTCAGCACATTAACATCCAAAAGTCTCTCTTTCGCCCTCCCGTCAATTAACACGTAATCCAATAACGCTCTTTGGCCATCTCTCCGACTTACATACATATACTTATGTATGTCTCGCTTTTTAAACCAGGTTATTCCCAATCACCAGTCCTTTTTCAGCACATAAATCTCCAAGCTCTTCACCATTTCCATTTACAACACTGAACACCCCATGTATACCAATTATTCCCTCAACTGCCACATTACTCACCTTTGCATTCAAATCACCCATCATTATAACCCGGTCTTGTGCATCAAAACCACTAACACACTCATTCAGCTGCTCCCAAAACACTTGCCTCTCATGATCTTTCTTCTCATGCCCAGGTGCATATGCACCAATAATCACCCATCTCTCTCCATCAACTTTCAGTTTTACTCATATCAATCTAGAATTTACTTTCTTACACTCTGTCACATACTCCCACAACTCCTGTTTCAGGAGTATTGCTACTCCTTCCCTTGCTCTTGTCCTCTCACTAACCGCTGACTTTACTCCCAAGACATTCCCAAACCACTCTTCCCCTTTACCCTTGAGCTTCGTTTCACTCAGAGCCAAAACATCCAGGTTCCTTTCCTCAAACATACTATATATATATATATATATATATTATATGGGAGGATATTGATTGAGAGGGTGAAGGCATGTACAGAGCATCAGATTGGGGAAGAGCAGTGTGGTTTCAGAAGTGGTAGAGGATGTGTGGATCAGGTGTTTGCTTTGAAGAATGTATGTGAGAAATACTTAGAAAAGCAAGTGGATTTGTATGTAGCATTTATGGATCTGGAGAAGGCATATGATAGAGTTTATAGAGATGCTCTGTGGAAGGTATTAAGAATATATGGTGTGGGAGGCAAGTTGTTGGAAGCAGTGAAAAGTTTTTATCGAGGATGTAAGGCATGTGTATGCGTAGGAAGAGAGGGAAGTGTTTGGTTCTCAGTGAATGTAGGTTTGCAGCAGGGGTGTGTGATGTCTCCATGGTTGTTTAATTTGTGTATGGATGGGGTTGTTAGGGAGGTGAATGCAAGAGTTTTGGAGAGAGGGGCAAGTATGCAGTCTGTTGTGGATGAGAGAGCTTGGGAAGTGAGTCAGTTGTTGTTCACTGATGATACAGCGCTAGTGGCTGATTCATGTGAGAAACTGCAGAAGCTGGTGACTGAGTTTGGTAAAGTGTGTCAAGGTAGAAAGTTGAGGGTAAATGTGAATAAGAGCAACGTTATTAGGTACAGTAGGGTTGAGGGTCAAGTCAATTGGGAGGCAAGTTTGAATGGAGAAAAACTGGAGGAAGTAAAGTGTTTTAGATATCTGGGAGTGGATCTGGCAGCGGGTGGAACCATGGAAGCGGAAGTGAATCATAGTGTGGGGGAGGGGGCGAAAATTCTGGCAGCCTTGAAGAATGTTTGGAAGTCGAGAACACTTTCTTGGAAAGCAAAAATGGGTATGTTTGAAGAAATAGTGGTCCCAAAAATGTTGTATGGTTGCGAGGCGTGGGCTATGGATAGAGTTGTGTGCAGGACGGTGGATGTGCTGGAAATGAGATGTTTGAGGACAGTATTTGGTGTGAGGTGGTTTGATTGAGTAAGTAATGTAAGGGTAAGAGAGATGTGTGGAAATAAAAAGAGTGTGGTTGAGAGAGCAGAAGAGGGTGTTTTGAAATGGTTTGGTCACATGGAGAGAATGAGTGAGGAAAGATTGACCAAGAGGATATATGTCAGATGTGGAGGGAACGAGGAGAATTGGGAGACCAAATTGGAGGTGGAAAGATGGAGTGAAAAAGATTTTGAGTGATTGGGGCCTGAACATGCAGGAGGGTGAAAGGCATGCAAGGAATAGAGTGAATTGGAACGATGTGGTATACTGGGGTCGACGTGCTCTCAATGGATTGAACCAGGGCATGTGAAGCATCTGGAGTAAACCATGGAAGTTCTGTGGGGCCTGGATGTGGAAAATGGAGCTGTGGTTTCGTTGCATTCTTACATGACAGCTAGAGACTGAGTGTGAACGAATGTGGCCTTTGTTGTCTTTTCCTAGTGCTACCTCGCACACATGAGGGGGGAGGGGGATGTTATTCTATGTGTGGTGAGGGTGATGGGAATAAATAAAGGCAGACGGTATGAATATGTACATGTGTATATATGTTTATGTCTGTGTGTGTATATATATGTATACATTGAGATGTATAGGTATGTATATTGCGTGTGTGGACGTGTATGTATATACATGTGTATGTGGGTGGGTTAGGCCATTCTTTCGTCTGTTTCCTTGCGCTACCTCGCTAACGCGAGAGACAGCGACAAAGCAAAGTAGATAAAATAGATATGAATATATATATATACATACTCATAAATGCACATATACGTACATATACATTTCAAAGTATACATACATATACGTACACACATATGCATATATAAATGTGTACTTATTCATACTTACTGTCTTCATCCTTTCCCGTCATCATCCTGCTGCACAGGAAACAGCATCCCCCCATCCAGCTAGTTAGTGCCAGGAAAAGACAAAAAGGCCACATTCATTCACACTAGCTGTCATGTGTAATGCACTGAAACCATAGCACCCTTTCCTTATCCAGGCCCCACACACCTTTCCATGATTTACCCCAGACGCTTCATCTTCCCTGGTTCAATCCATTGACAGCATGTCGACCCCAGCATACCATATTGTTCCAATTTACTCTATTCCTTGCACATCTTTCACCCTTCTGTATGTTCAGGCCCCAATAGCTCAAAATCTTTTTCACCCCATCCTTCCACCTCCAGTTTGGTCTCCCACTTCTTGCTTCCTCCACTTCTGACACATATCTTTTTTGACAAATCTTTCGTAACTCATTCTCTCCAGGTGTCCAGACCATTTCAAAACACCCTCTTCTGCTCTCTCAGCTGCACTCTTTTTATTACCACACATTTCTCTTACTCTTTCATTACTTACTCAATCAAACCACCTCACACCACATATTGTCCTCAAACATCTCATTTCCAACACATCCACCCTCCTTCGCACAACCCTCTCTATAGCTCCATGCCCTGCAACCATATGACATTGTTATAACCACTTCCTTCAAACATACCCATATTTGTTCTCTTGAGATAACGATCTCGCCTTCCACACATTCTTCAATGCTCCCAGAACCTTCGCCCCCTCCCCCACCCTGTGATTCAACTTCCACTTTCATGATTTTATCCACTTCTAAGACCACTCCCAGATATCTAAAACACTTCACTTCCTCCAGTTTTTCTCCATTCGAACTTACCTTTCAATTAAGATGCCCCTCAGCCTTACTCTTTTTCACATTTACTCTCAACTTTCTTCTTACACACTTTACCAAACACAGTCACCAACCTCTGCAGTTCCTCACATGATTCAACCACCAGCTCTGTATCATCAGCAAACAACAACTGACTCACTCCCCAAGCCCTCTCATCCACAACAGATTACATATTTGCCCCTCTCCAAAACTCTTGCATTCACTTCCCTAACCACTCCATCCATAAACAAATTAAACAACCATGGAGATATCATGCACCCCTGCTGTAAACCGACATTTACAAGGAACCAATCACTTTCCTTTCTTCCTACTTGTAAACATGCCATAGATCTTTGATAAAAACTTTTCATTGCTTCTAGCAACTTGCCTCCCACACCATATACTCTAAAAACCTTCCACAAAGCATCTCTTATCAACCCTATCATATGCCCTCTCCAGACCCATAAATGCTACATACAAATCCATCTGTTTTCTAAGTATTTCTCTTATACATTCTTCAGAGCAAACAACTGATGCACACATCTGCCGTTTCTGAAACCACACTGCTCTTCCCAAATCTAATGCTCTATACATGCCCTCACCCTCTCAATCAGTACCCTCCCATATGATTTACCAGGAATACTCAACAAAGTTATACCTCTATAATTTGAACACTCTCCGTTATCCCCCTTTGCCTTTATACAATGGCACTCTGCATGCATTCCACCAATCCTCAGGCACTTCACCATGAACCTTACATACTTTGAATAATCTCACCAACCAGTCAACAACACAGTCACCCCCTTTTTCAATAAATTCCCATATATATGTGAAGCGTCTGGGTTAAACCATGGAAAGTTTTGTGGGGCCTAGAGGTGGAAAGGGAGCCTTTCTTGTGGCCTTTCTTGTCTTTTCCTAGCGCTGCCTAGCGCACGTGAGGGAGGAGGGGGTTGTCATTTCATGTGTGGTGGGGTGGCAGTGGGAATGAATAAAGGCAGCAAGCATGAATTATGTACATGTGTATATATGTATATGTCTATGTATGTATATATATGTATACATTGAAATGTATAGGTATGTATATGTAAGTGTGTGTATATACATGTGTATGTGGGTGGGTTGGGCTATTCTTTCGTATGTTTCCTTGCATTACCTCGCTAACACGGGAGACAGTAACAAAGTATAGTATATATGCATATATACTTTTTTTTTTTTTTTTTTTTTTTTTTCCGCTATCTCCCGCGTTTGCGAGGTAGCGCAAGGAAACAGATGAAAGAAATGGCCCAACCCACCCCCCCATACACATGTATATACATACGTCTACACACGCAAATATACATACCTACACAGCTTTCCATGGTTTACCCCAGTTGCTTCACATGCCTTGATTCACTCCACTGACAGCACGTCAACCCCGGTATACCACATTGCTCCAATTCACTCTATTCCTTGCCCTCCTTTCACCCTCCTGCATGTTCAGGCCCCGATCACACAAAATCTTTTTCACTCCATCTTTCCACCTCCAATTTGGTCTCCCTCTTCTCCTCGTTCCCTCCACCTCCGACACATATATTCTCTTGGTCAATCTTTCCTCACTCATTCTCTCCATGTGCCCAAACCATTTCAAAACACCCTCTTCTGCTCTCTCAACCACGCTCTTTTTATTTCCACACATCTCTCTTACCCTTACGTTACTTACTCGATCAAACCACCTCACACCACACATTGTCCTCAAACATCTCATTTCCAGCACATCCATCCTCCTGCGCACAACTCTATCCATAGCCCACGCCTCGCAACCATACAACATTGTTGGAACCACTATTCCTTCAAACATACCCATTTTTGCTTTCCGAGATAATGTTCTCGACTTCCACACATTCTTCAAGGCTCCCAGAATTTTCGCCCCCTCCCCCACCCTATGATCCACTTCCGCTTCCATGGTTCCATCCGCTGCCAGATACACTCCCAGATATCTAAAACACTTCACTTCCTCCAGTTTTTCTCCATTCAAACTCACCTCCCAATTGACTTGACCCTCAACCCTACTGTACCTAATAACCTTGCTCTTATTCACATTTACTCAACTTTCTTCTTTCACGCACTTTACCAAACTCAGTCACCAGCTTCTGCAGTTTCTCACATGAATCAGCCACCAGCGCTGTATCATCAGCGAACAGCAACTGACTCACTTCCCAAGCTCTCTCATCCCCAACAGACTTCATACTTGCCCCTCTTTCCAAAACTCTTGCATTCACCTCCCTAACAACCCCATCCATAAACAAATTAAACAACCCTGGAGACATCACACACCCCTGCCGCAAACCTACATTCACTGAGAACCAATCGCTTTCCTCTCTTCCTACACATACACATGCCTTACATCCTCGATAAAAACTTTTCACTGCTTCTAACAACTTGCCTCCCACACCATATATTCTTAATACCTTCCACAGAGCATCTCTATCAACTCTATCATATGCCTTCTCCAGATCCATAAATGCTACATACAAATCCATTTGCTTTTCTAAGTATTTCTCACATACATTCTTCAAAGCAAACACCTGATCCACACATCCTCTACCACTTCTGAAACCACACTGCTCTTCCCCAATCTGATGCTCTGTACATGCCTTCACCCTCTCAATCAATATCCTCCCATATAATTTACCAGGAATACTCAACAAACTTATACCTCTGTAATTTGAGCACTCACTCTTATCCCCTTTGCCTTTGTACAATGGCACTATGTACGCATTCCGCCAATCCTCAGGCACCTCACCATGAGTCATACATACATTAAATAACCTTACCAACCAGTCAACAATACAGTCACCCCCTTTTTTAATAAATTCCACTGCAATACCATCCAAACCTGCTGCCTTGCCGGCTTTCATCTTCCGCAAAGCTTTTACTACCTCTTCTCTGTTTACCAAATCATTTTCCCTAACCCTCTCACTTTGCACACCACCTCGACCAAAACACCCTATATCTGCCACTCTATCATCAAACACATTCAACAAACCTTCAAAATACTTACTCCATCTCCTTCTCACATCACCACTACTTGTTATCACCTCCCCATTTGCGCCCTTCACTGAAGTTCCCATATATATACATATATATGTATATATATCCCCTTTTAGAAAGTTGAAATACAAGGAGGGGATGGTTTCTAGCCACCTGCTCCCATCCCCTTTAGTTGCCTTCTATGACACGCGGGGAATTAGTGGGAAGTATTCTTTCTCCTGTATCCCCAGGGATAGAGACTTAGTGTGAACGAATGTGGCCTTTGTTTTGTTGTCTTTTCCTGGCGCTACCTTGTGGGGGGAGGGGGTTGTCATTTCATGTGTGGCAGGGTTGTGACGGGAGTGAATTAAGGCAGCAAGTATTAATTATGTACATGTGTATATATGTATATGTCTGTGTATGTATATATATGTATACGTTGAAATGTATAGGTATTTATATGTGCGTGTGTGGACGTGTATGTATATACATGTGTATGTGGGTGGGTTGGGCCATTCTTTTGTCTGTTTCCTTGTGCTACCTCGCTAACGTGGGAGACAGCGACAAAGTATGATAAATATATAAATATGTATATCCCCCTTTTTAATAAATTCCACTGCAATACCATCCATACCTGCCTCCTTGCCGGCTTTCATCTTCCGCAAAGCTTTCACTACCTTTTCTCTGTTTATCAAACCATTCTTCCTGACTCTTTCTTTTCGCACACCACCTCGACCAAAACACCCTACATCTGCCACTCTGTCATCAACCACATTCATCAAACCTTCAAAATTCTCACTCCATCTCCTTCTCACTTCACCACTACTTACTATTACCTCTCCATTAGCCCCCCTTCTTCCACATTCATCAGTTCTTCAAAATTCTCTTTCTATCATCTTTTCACTTCCTTCTTTTGCTTCAGCAACTTCTCAAATTAGAATTTTCAATATTACATCTATCTCTTTCCTTTTTCTCCTCCTTCCAGTATAATATCTTATTATCTTGAAACTTTTCACTTGGCTTTTTTCCAAAATCCTCATCTACTCTTTCTATTCTTTCCGTAAAAGCTTCTTAACATTCTGCTTCCATATTTTATATTCTTCCCTCCTCCTTTGTTGAACTTCCACTGGTACAATCCTATCAGGCAACGTATCATATGCCTCTTTCATCACTTCCACTGCTTTTCTAATCTCTTGTGTGCACCATGCATTGCCTTTTTTGTATCCATATCTTATGACCTTGTACCAACAACTAATTCTACAACCTTTGTTAGTATTTGTCTAAACATTTTAAACACCTTATTCACACATGACCGCTTCCATACATTCGTTGCTCTTCCATGTAAGCTTTCAGTTACATTCCTTTCATTTTCCTACCTACAATTTTTTGTGATTCATCTTCTCATTTACCAACGCTTTAGCTCTCCATTCTTCCTTACACCATACCTCCACTTCTTCCTGATCCTCATCCCCACAAGAACTGTGAAATGGCTAGAGTCTTGAAAGAATCCCCTCACAACTCAAGAATCTACCACAGCCTTTCAAAGTGTTCACCCATTGTCACATACTCACTCGAAGCCTTTTGCTTTTTTCTTCCATCGTTCCTGGTCCATGTATATCTGTGGATCATCTTGTGCTGAAAAAAGGTGTTTGCAAGGAATGAACCCCTCCAGCACAAACTTTCACAAGAGAAGTTTCATTCTGATTTATGCCAGGCTTTCTCCATTTACCAACTATCTCTTCAGTGTCATCACATCCCACTTTCTCCTGTATTCTTCCCAATTATTCTTGGGTACCTTACACACCTCCCTTTTTGTCTTTTGCTAGTGTTTTAACTTTCTCATTCCACATTTCATTGCCTTTTCTCATACGTCCACATCCTACTTTTCACATACCTCATGCTTCACCCACACAATATAGCATTGGCCCTCGAAAGATCTTCCACTTATCTTCCATTACCATTGTTTCACATGCTCATTCCCTATACCATTTTTCCATCAGTTTCTTCATACAGTTCCCTGTTGCTAGCTCGCTCATTTCTACAACTTCTTATACATGTATGTCATTTTACCAAAAACTGCCTGTCTTTCACACTTGTCTTCACCAAGAAATGATCTGACATTCCACCTAACCCCCCACAGCACACTGACATATAACACCCTCTTCTTTGAATACTTTTCACTTAGCAAAAAATCTAGTAGAGCCTACACCCATCCTGACTCACACATGTATACTTATGTGTGCATCTTTTCTTAAACCATGTATCTCCAATTACCATTTCCCTTTCAGCACACAACTTGACATTCTCTTCTCTATTTTCATGTATACTGGGAACCTTACATTACAGATTTATATATGTACATCCCTCAGGACCATAATGTAATCTTTTGTATTAGACTATCAAGGCACTATCATATCTCTGACAAAAAGTAATCTTTTTTTCTTTGCTTCTTTCAGTACCACTCACATGAACACTAACAATCATCTCCCACTCGTAGCTTGCTTTTATTCTAACTTTCATTAATCTTGAACTTGCTTCCTTACACTTTTTAGCATAGTTTTACAGCTCCTCCTCCATCAGAAGTGTTGCTCTGTCTTTCATTCTTGCCCTGTCACTTACCTCATGAACATTCCCAATCCAGTTTACCACCTTTCCCTTCTTCTTCATCTGCTTTGTTCTTATTCATATACACCAGATTTTTACTGCATATGTACATTATGCTCTTTGTCCTCCATAAATCACTGTTTTCTGGAAGATTTAGCTTCTTTTATCCTCTCTTTTTCTACTAAGCCAAATTCCATAATATTGTTTCTACCAGACAGTAGCTCTCTTTCCACGACCTATTCTTACAGTCCTTTCACACTAACTTAACTGCACTTTTCCTGATTCAGTGATTCCTGGAAGGCCCTGATTGTTAGTATGGAACCCCTTTTCATTTAAGCGTGGGCTAAGGATGTGTGCGAGCTAATTCTGAAGTTTGATGAACACAATCCATCCCATGTAAATGGCAATGAAGTTAAAGATAGATTCTTTGCATTTGGAAATATAACCTGCTTTTCAGGGACTGAATGGTTGTTGAATGTGTAGCAAACCTTTCAAAAAGTTTCTGGGTTGTCTTTGGTGGCATTCCAACAAATTAGCTGAACAAGTTCCAGGCTAACACTTATACTGACTCACTCAGTCATGATAATGAAAAGCAAGAATTTCTGTCTGTCAGTCTGTCTATCTATATCTATCTATCTATCTATATCCCTGATGCCTGTTCCCTCTGGGAATTCCCATCAAGGGGGTGGTCACAGCAAGAGTCTCTCCTTATTCCTGTCCTTATATGCCTCCCTCATATATACCACTTTCTCTATCTCTCCAGTGCTCTTCTCTGTTTCCCCGTGCCATTGGGGGTCTTCCTTTCACGCCAAACCTTTCACTCGTAATATCATACGCTCTTCTTGTAAAATCCCCATCTTATATTCTTTCCACATGCCAAAACCCCCTCAAAATATTACATTTCTCCCACTCTACCACTCCATAATTCATTCCTTTGCATTTTCTGCCGTAGCATATCTCTCATACACCCTCTCGTTTCTTTCTTCATTCCATCTAGTCATACTACATGCTCCTCACAAATATCTCATTTTCACAGCCTGGATTCTTGACCTCTGACTCATTCCATGTCCATGTTTTGGCTGCATAGGTTAGGGTCAGGAAGACTGTGCTGTCCTTAATCCTTTCTGTTGCCAAACTCACCCAGGATAGTTCCTAAATACTTAAATTCTCTCACTTCTTCCAGTCTTTCTTCCCTCATATCTGTAACTTAATTTAATACAGTTTCTTATCTTGGTCTGAAGGGTTATGCAAAATTTATACTTCCACACTATTTCCTTTCAGACACTGTTATTTTACTTGCATTAACCTTCAGTTGTCTGTACTTATCCTCATCATAAAACACACTTACAACCCTCTGCAACTCCCCTTAATTCTCAGCAAACAACACAGTATCATCAACAAACAGGCTAATCGCTATCCACCATACCTCACCCCACCATCACAATCCATCTCTGGACCACCTCTCCCGGATTTTACTTTCACCTTTCTTATCAGTCCACCCATATGTATACCACAGTGACATCACACTGCCCTGCCTCACACCACATGCATACCAAAACTTTTGCACAACTCTCCATTCACTCCTCCACATGCATTTGCTACTCCATAGAAGGCTTTCACACCATCCAACAGTTGTCATCCTATCCCATATATCCTTAACACATCCCATAAAGCATTCCCTTCAATTGTGTCAAATGCTTTCCCCAGATCCATAAAAGCTGCATACATCTTTGTACCTAATGGTAGATACTTTTCCACAATCATTTCACGACAAAAACCTGATCTGTATATCCCTTATCTTTCTTCAAACTCCCTTACCCCTCACTTATTTTGTATTCATTCACTTCCATCACTCTCTCAGTCAACACTCTTGCATACACTTTTTGTGGTGTACTTGACAGGCTTTTTCTTCTATGATTGCTGCATACATTCTTAGCACATTTTCCTTTGAATAAAGGAACAATAATAGCTTTCATCCAATCCTCAAGTGCAACCATCTGTTTCCATGTTAAATTACATATTAAATGCATCCACTCTATCACACTTGCTCCTCCATACCAGCATATCAGCCAAAATCCTATCCAGTCCAGGTGCCTTTTTAACCTCATAATGTCTTTTTTTTACCTCTCTTCTTGCTATAGGCCTCTGCACTTGTATCCTTTTCCTTCCATCTTCTACACATATGCATGTAACAATTGCTGCCTCACCTTCTCCCACATTCATCAGTTCTTCATGATACTCTTTCCATCTTTTTACTTCCTCTTATTTATTTAGCAACTCCACTTCCTTACTCCTACATTAACGTTTCCACTCTTACGTTCACCTCTTCCTGTTTCACTTCCTTCCAGTACAGTTTCCCTTTTTCCCTAAACTTTTCACTCAGCTCTATTTAAAAACTTCATCTACTTTTTCATTGATTTTCTCTTTCACCTTTTTACTGTTCTGTTTACACATTATATTCTTCCCTCCTCCTTTGCTGAACATCCTCTGGCACATTCCATTCAAGTAATCCACCGTGTATCTTTTTCTTCTCTTCCACATCATGTCTAATCTCGTGTATCCACCATGCGTTTTCCTTTTTATTTATTTATTTATTTATTTTGCTTTGTCGCTGTCTCCCGCGTTAGTGAGGTAGCGCAAGGAAACAGACGAAAGAATGGCCCAACCCACCCACATACACATGTATATACATACACGTCCACACACGCAAATATACATGCCTATACATCTCAGTGTACACATATATATACACACACAGACATATACATATATACACATGTACATAATTCATACTGTCTGCCTTTATTTATTCCCATCGCCACCTCGCCACACATGGAATAACAACCCCCTCCCCCCTCATGTGTGCGAAGTAGCGCTAGGAAAAGACAACAAAGGCCCCATTTGTTCACACTCAGTCTCTAGCTATCATGTAATAATGCACCGAAACCACAGCTCCCTTTCCACATCCAGGCCCCACAGAACTTTCCATGGTTTACCCCAGACGCTTCACATGCCCTGGTTCAATCCATTGAGAGCACGTCGACCCTGGTATACCACATCATTCCAATAAGCTCTATTCCTTACACGCCTTTCACCCTCCTGCATGTTCAGGCCCCGATCACTCAAAATCTTTTTCACTCCATCTTTCCACCTCCAGTTTGGTCTCCCACTTCTCGTTCCCTCCACCTCTGACACATATATCCTCTTGGTCAATCTTTCCTCACTCATTCTCTCCATGTGACCAAACCATTTCAAAACACCCTCTTCTGCTCTCTCAACCACACTTTTTCTTTCCACACATCTTTCTTACCCTTACATTACTTACTCGATCAGACCACCTCACACCACACATTGTCCTCAAACATCTCATTTCCAGCACATCCACCCTCCTGCGCACAACTCTATCCATAGCCCACGCCTCGCAACCATACAACATTGTTGGCACCACTATTCCTTCAAACATACCCATTTTTGCTTTCCGAGATAATGTTCTCAACTTCCAAACATTCTTCAAGGCTGCCAGAATTTTTGCCCCCTCCCCCACCCTATGATTCACTCCCGCTTCCATGGTTCCATCCGCTGCCAGATCCACTCCCAGATATCTAAAACACTCTACTTCCTCCCAGTTTTTCTCCATTCAAACTTACCTCCCAATTGATTTGACCCTCAACCCCACTGTACCTAATAACCTTGCTCTAATTCACATTTGCTCTTAACTTTCTTCTTTCACACACTTTACCAAACTCAGTCACCAGTTTCTGCAGTTTCTCACATGAATCAGCCACCAGCGCTGTATCATCAGCAAACAACAACTGACTCGCTTCCCAAGCTCTCTCATCCACAACAGACTGCATACTTGCCCCTCTTTCCAAAACTCTTGCATTCACCTTCCTAACAACCCCATCCATAAACAAATTAAACAACCATGAAGACATCACACACCCCTGCCGCAAATCTACATTCACTGAGAACCAATCACTTTCCTCTCTTCCTACACGTACACATGCCTTACATCCTTCTGCTTCTAACAGCTTACCTCCCACACCATATATTCTTAATACCTTCCACAGAGCATCTCTATCAACTCTATCATATGCCTTCTCCAGATCCATAAATGCTGCATACAAATCCATTTGCTTTTGTAAGTATTTCTCACATGCATTCTTCAAAGCAAACACCTGATCCACACATCCTTTACAACTTCTGAAACCACACTGCTCTTCCCCAATCTGATGCTCTGTACATGCCTTCACCCTCTCAATCAATACCATCCCATATGATTTACCAGGAATACTCAACAAACTTATACCACTGTAATTTAAGCACTCACTCTCATCCCCTTTGCCTTTGTACAATGGCACTATGCAAGCATTCCGCCAATCCTCAGGCACCTCACCATGAATCATACATACATTAAATAACCTTACCAACCAGTCAACAATACAGTCACCCCCTTTCCACTGCAATACCATCCAAACCTGCTGCCTTGCCGGCTTTAATCTTCCGCAAAGCTTTTACTACCTCTTCTCTGTTTACCAAATCATTTTCCCTAACCCTCTCACTTTGCACACCACCTCGACCAAAACACCCTATATCAGCCACTGTATCATCAATCACATTCAACAAACCTTCAAAATACTCACTCCATCTCCTTCTCACATCACCACTACTTGTTATCACCTCCCCATTAGCCCCCATCACTGAAGTTCCCATTTGCTCCCTTGTCTTACGCACTTTATTTACCTCCTTCCAAAACATCTTTTTATTTTCCCTGAAATTTAATGATACTCTTTCACCCCAACTCTCATTTGCCCTCTTTTTCACCTCCTGCCTCTTTCTTTTATACATCTCCCACTCATTTGCATTTTTTCCCTGCAAAAATCGTCCAAATGCCTCCCTCTTCTCTTTCACTAATAATCTTACTTCTTCATCCCACCACCCACTACCCTTTCTAATCAACCCACCTCCCACGCTTCTCATGCCACAAGCATCTTTTGCGCAATCCATCACTGCTTCCCTAAATACATCCCATTCCTCCCCCATTCCCCTTTGTTCTCACCTTTTTCTATTCTGAACTCAGTCTCTCCTGGTACTTCCTCATACAAGTCTCCTTCCCAAGCTCACTTACTCTCATCACTCTCTTCACCCCAACATTCTCTCTTCTTTTCTGAAAAACCTTACAAATCTTCACCTTCACCTCCACAAGATAATGATCAGACATCCCTCCAGTTGCACCTCTCAGCACATTAACATCCAACAGTCTCTCTTTAGCGCGCCTATCAATTAACACGTAATCCAATAACGCTCTCTGGCCATCTCTCCTACTTACATGCGTATACTTATGTATATCTCGCTTTTTAAACCAGGTATTCCCAATCACCAGTCCTTTTTCAGCACATAAATCTACAAGCTCTTCACCATTTCCATTTACAACACTGAACACCCCATGTATACCAATTATTCCCTCAACTGCCACATTACTCACCTTTGCATTCAAATCACCCATCACTATAACCTGGTCTTGTGCATCAAAACCACTAACACACTCATTCAGCTGCTCCCAAAACACTTGCCTCTCATGATCTTTCTTCTCATGCCCAGGTGCATATGCACCAATAATCACCCATCTCTCTCCATCCACTTTTAGTTTTACCCATATCAATCTAGAATTTACTTTCTTACACTCTATCACATACTCCCACATCTCCTGTTTCAGGAGTAGTGCTACTCCTTCCCTTGCTCTTGTCCTCTCACTAACCCCTGACTTTACTCCCAAGACATTCCCAAACCACTCTTCCCCTTTACCCTTGAGCTTCGTTTCACTCAGGGCCAAAATATTCAGGTTCCTTTCCTCAAACATGCTACCTATCTCTCCTTTCTTCTCATCTTGGTTACATCTGCACACATTTAGACACCCCAATCTGAGCCTTCGAAGAGGATGAGCACTGCCCGCGTGACTCCTTCTTCTGTTTCCCCTTTTAGAAAGTCAAAATACAAGGAGGGGAGGGTTTCTGGCCCCCGCTCCTGTCCTCTTTAGTCGCCATCTACGACATGTGAGGAATGCATGAGAAGTATTCTTTCTCCCCTGTCTCCAGGGATACCCTGGGGATATTTTATATTTTATGACATTGTATCCAACTACGAATTCTATAACTCTTAACACTTTTTTTTCTTAAACATTTGAATTATGTCATTCACAAATGACTGTATCCCTACATTATTGCACTCCCATTTAAACATTCTTTTTCAGAGGTTATATTTTGTTCATATATAATTTATTTGAGTGCAGGAAGTTGGCAGCTGACATCCTTGGCACTTGAAAAGTAATGATTGGTCATTAACTATTGAAAGTTTAGATAAATTAGAACTGAAGAGTTTAAGGAAATACTTATGCCATTCAGATTATGTTTCAGGGAGGTACATATACAAAGCAGATAGATCAGCACTTAGATCAATATTCTTTTCGTTTTAGTGATTCATACATAGACTTATTGTTAATGATTGTTATACCTGCTTTTTCTCTACCTCAACAGTCTGGAGATGTAAATCTAGAAAATGTAACCCACGAAGATGCCGTTGCCTGCCTCAAGTCCACCAGTGATCGGGTCGTCCTGGTCTTGGGTAAAGTTGTTGCCCCTCAGACTAATGCTACGACGGACCTGGCCCCTCCTCTTTTACAACCCACTCAAACTCATCATCAGGACCATTCACCCCCACCCCGTGAGTGATAACCATTCACTACCTTCTAACTCCTCATTTCTTTCCTGTCATTTATGTGGTCATAACCAGTACTTTTCCATTCCCTTCCTTCACTGAATGCTCTGAATAAAATGAAAATAGAAAAAAAAGGGATTGGTAAGCAAGGACAACGCTGACTCATTTGGACTTTTGAAATAGTATTTGGATTAAAAACAAAACTTCTCCATCTTGGAAACATTTTGACATAGCCAATCCCAAAGAAGGGACTGTTCTAATGTTTTCAACTATCATCCTGTTTCTTTGATTTCTGCCTTCTCTAGAGTCTTTAGATATCTTTTCAACTCCTGCTTTCTTAAGAATCTTGAATCTCACATTTTTATCTGTCAAGATATTTTTGCAAGATGAGATCCATTGCCGATATCTTTTCTTGTGTTACCAATGTCTGCTTTTCCTTCATGAGAACTGGGAAATACTATATTGCAACCCTTGGCATCTCAAAAGCTTTTGATAGGTTGTGGCATCAAATTCTAATCTTCATTAAACCTTTTCACTCCTGCACACATTCAGCATACAATTGATCAGTAGTCTTAACCATGTTTGCCATATGGTCTGAATTTTCCTGCTTGCATTGAAGAAAACAAGGGTATCTCTACTGATTAGAGGCATGTATTGATGCCAGATGTCGTCATTAGCACCAACTAGCAAGGAGATGCATTCGTAATGATTACCCAGAGGAAACCATAGTGGAGGACTAGGCGTGCCTAACTAACTGGGCCCCTTCCCTGCTGTAAAAGAGCAGCCAACAACAGTACAAGCACTACATATGTATTGTACAGTAACTGGCATTTCCTGTATTTCTTTAAGCAGAAATCCATATCAGAATCCATCATGAAGCAGTTGGGTACAACCCCTTGGCAGTACATTTTGCTGTAAAAAGCTTCATTAAGTGAATTCAGATAATGAAACCCATTATGATATGTAAGAGACAAGGATATGTTCCTGAACTTTGGCCTACCCATCCTCAGACACATTATTTTTTACAGCTGACACCCAGTTACATAGCACCCTTTGGACCTTGATGGTATTGAATGAACAAGTTTTTTCAAATCTGAGAGAGGATGAAAATTGACTTGGAAAATTTAGGAAAATGGTGGAAGTGTCGTATTTACAACAGAACAAGAAAAGTACTTATAGTCTTACATGAAAATACAGGAGCTTTTTGATAAACTTATGCATTACTGAAAGGTGCTTTTCAAAGTGAATTAAACGAAGCTAATATTTATTTAGAATAAACGTTATATATTATCCCTGGGGATAGGGGAGAAAGAATACTTCCCACGTATTCCCTGCGTGTCGTAGAAGGCGACTAAAAGGGGAGGGAGCGGGGGGCTGGAAATCCTCCCCTCTCGTTTTTTTTTTAATTTTCCAAAAGAAGGAACAGAGAATTGGGCCAGGTGAGGGTATTCCCTCAAAGGCCCAGTCCTCTGTTCTTAACGCTACCTCGCTAATGCGGGAAATGGCGAATAGTTTGAAAGAAAAAGAAAGAAAAACGTTATATATATATATATGTTCCTGAAGAACATTTTTGAATGTGTTTTTCTCACATATGTGAGGGCAAGGAATAGAGTGAATTGGAGCGATGTGGTATACCGGGGTTGACGTGCTGTCAGTGGATTGAATCAAGGCATGTGAAGCATCTGGGGTAAACCATGGAAAGCTGTGTAGGTATGTATATTTGCATGTGTGGACGTATGTATATACATGTGTATGGGGGTAGGTTGGGCCATTTCTTTCGTCTGTTTCCTTGCGCTACCTCGCAAACGCGGGAGACAGCGACAAAGCAAAAAAAAAAAAAAAAAAATGTTATTCTGTATGTTACTTAAATACATGAAGATTATCATGATTAGGGAAGTCACTTCACATTTATTGATAGGACTTCATCTACTATAACATTGTATTAACACATCTAGTTTTAAGTTAAAACCCAAAGCACATAGGAGGGTGCAGGAAGACTGTTTCACGATTGTTGTTTTCAATATTTACAGTAAACTTCTATGCATAGACAGGTGACTGCTTTGCAAACTCCACAGTGTTTGCGCTCATAGGTTAATTAGAATGTTGAGCATTTTGATGCATGTTTACTTCAGGAAGTACCTGTATATCAATCTCTTGATTTTATGATGTATGTAAAAGCATGTGGTGCACTGTGATGAGAGAAATGCAGTACTGCAAAGTGTTATGAAAATCTCATAAAATGGTTGTATGAGAATTTTAAAGTTTCATTCTGATAATATAAGAGAGAAAAGCTGACACCAGTGTTCATAGTGCATTTTTGGTATTATGAATCAAAAACTGTCTGAACTGATGCCTAATTGTAATGTACAGGAAGGGAGATTTTAAGTGATTCATCTGTTAGTGAGAAAAATGGGTTTGGGGAAGAGTATAGAATATACCGTGATTGGTATTGCGATAAAACATGTCTGGAGAGAGAGGTATGGAACATCATCCTGTTGCTGTCTGGTTATGGGATATTGTCGAAAGTATTAATTCATTAATTGTGTATTAGATGTATTGAATCATTAATTATTTATTATATTTATTGATTCATTATTTATTAATTTTATGAACTGAGTAAAATTAAGCATCCTCTCTTCAGATAGTTTCCTGAATAATTAGAGGGGAAAATGGAGTGATTGGAGATTTTATCCAAATGGGTTGAATGATGTTTTTTGGGTTTTTATCCTTATGGGGAAAACTTGAATGATGCCTTTGTTTTGGGTTTTCCAGTTAACCAAATCATGGGTGAACGGGAGTTCACAGTACTCGTTGATTATATTTGTGGAGGTGAAATTGATACACAATGCACCTAATAGTGTTGTGTTAAACTATATTTACTGTATAATTGTCTTTTATGAAAGGAAAGCAATACAAAAACTGACAAAAGTATTCACAAATAGAGGCAGACCTATAGGCACAGGTGATAAATGATGGTGGTGGAATTCTAGTTGGAGAATGGAGAGAGTAATAAAGACATAGATATCACTTAGATTTCTCGAGATCATACCAGAAATATACTTAAGGGTCCCTTAGACTCTTTAGACTTGGTGAATTTTCAACTACTTTGAGAACAGTACAGCAAGAGTGGGCATAGTGTGTTGTTTGATGGAGAGTCTCCCTCATCACTTAATAATATCGTTTCCAACAAGTATGAAAATATAGGATATGTTGTGCAGATACTGGACATAAGATTAAAGGAGAGAAGAGATATGCATAATAACAGCTATTTACAAAAGCTGTCCATAGAGGGGAATGAGAGAGCTAGCAAGTATGGTGTGATGGCTACTCTTTCCTCCTGACTCCCTCCCTCATTTTGTCCCACATTTCTATCTCCTCCCACCCCATTCTTTGGACTTGATGATTCTAATTTTTATGCAATAGATTATTCTCAGAAGTGGGTATACCAAAGTAAGATATCTTTTTGTACACTATTGATATATGCACATACCATGTTGTGGTATACCAGGGTCGACATGCTGTCAGTGGACTGAACCAGAGCATGTGAAGTGTCTGGGGTAAACCATGGTAAGGGCTGTGGGATCTGAATGTGGATAGAGAGCTGCAGTTTTGGTGCAGTACACATGACTGCCAGAGACAGTGTGAGCAGATGTGGCCTTTTTTTGTCTGTTTTCCTGGCACTACCCAACTGATGCAGGGTGTGGCAATACTGTTTCCCGTGGGGCGGGGTGGTGCTGGGAATGGATGAAGGCCAGAAAGTATGAATATGTATATGTCTGTTTATGTGTATGCATATATATGTATATGTTGATATGTATATGTGCATGTATCGGCGTTTATGTATATATATACATATGCATATACGAGTTGATGGGCCATTCTTCATGTGTTTCCTTGCACTTCCTCGCTGACACGGGAAACAACAATCAAATGCAATAAAGATATAATAATAGAAAGTATTACTGTTATTATACTCAATCGCTGTTTCCCACATCAGTGAGGTAGTGCCAGGAAACAGATGAAGAATGGCCCATCCACTCATATACATACATACATACATAAACACCCATTTATTTATTTATTTATTTATTTTGCTTTGTCGCTGTCTCCCGTGTTTGCGAGGTAGCGCAAGGAAACAGACGAAAGAAATGGCCCAACCCACCCCCATACACATGTATATACATACACGTCCACACACGGAAATATACATACCTATACATCTCAGTGTACACATATATATACACACACAGACACATACATATATACCCATGCACACAATTCACACTGTCTGCCTTTATTCATTCCCATCGACACTTCGCCATACATGCACATATACAAACATATTTCAATGTATACATACATATTCATACACTTGTACATATTCATACTTGCAGCCTTCCTCCATTCCTGTCGCCACCCCGCCACACGGGAAATAGCAACACAACCCCCTCCCCCTTCCAGAGAGAGAGCACCAGAAGACAAAAATGCCTCATTCTTTCACACTCGGTCCCTAGTCGTCATGTGTAATGCACTGAAACCACAGTTCGCTTTCCACATCCAGGCCCCAAAGACCTTTCCCTGGTTTACCCCAGACGCTCCTCATGCCCATCCATTGACAGCACATCCACCTTGGTATACCACATTGTTCCATTTCACTCTATTCCTTGCATGCCTTTCACCTTCTGTGTGTTCAGGCCCCAATCACTCAAAATCTTTTTCACTCCACCCTTCCACCTTCAATTTGGTCTCCTGCTTCTCCTTCTTTCCTCCACCTCTGACACATTTATTCTCTGTCAATCTTTCCTCTCTCATTCTCTTCATATGTCCAAACCATTTCAACACATCCTCTTCTGCTCTTTCAACCACACTCTGTATATTTCCACACAACTCTCTTACCCTTTTATTACTCAATCAAGCCACCTCACACCATATATTGTCCTCAAACATTTAATTTCCAGCACATCCACCCTCCTCCGTACAATCCTGTCTATAGCCCATGCCTTGCAACCATATAACGATGTTGGAACTACTATTTCTTCAAACATACCCATTTTTGCTCTGAAATAACGTTCTCTCCTTCCATACGTTCTTCATCACTCCCAGAACTTTTGGTCCTGTGTATGCATATGTATATGTTGATATGTATATGAACATATATGTGCATGTATTTATATATGTGTATATGAGTGGATGGGTCTTTCTTTGTCTGTTTCCTGTTGCTACCTCGCTGACGTGGGAAATGGTGATCAAGTATAATAATGATAATGATAATATTCATATGCCTGTACCCTCCAGAAACACCCATCAAGGGGATGGCCATAGCAAAAGAGTCTCCGCTTATCCCTGTCCTTACATGCCTCCCTCACATACACCATTCCATGCATACTTCCACCATTTTCCCCTCCAGTACTCCTCCACATTGTTATCTCATGTTACTGGTGGTCTTCCTTTCACACCAACCTCTTTAATCATATTCACATACAAACCTCCTTATAGACTCCCTGTTTTGCATTCTTTCCACTTGCTCAAACCACCTGACTCCATATCCCAAACACCCTAATCTCATGTTACATAACAATCATCAGTCATTTAGTGCAGGGGAAAGCCAGCTTGTTTGGTGAGCATTCATTTAAAAGTTGTTTGTATTTAATTATATTATGTAACTCTTAATGTTGTTAGATGGATATACATGCAAGCTGAGCAACACCTCTAAACGGATATTTGTGCTTCGAGTTTCAAGCCTCATTTTCAAGGCTGTGTGCCAAGTGTGGCTGATGACTGAGTCGAGAGTGTGTGATAATTTGTCCATAGTTAGTCATCCTCCAAACAGAGCAAATTTTCTTGAGTTTTCTTTGAAGGAAACTTAGTGGCACAAGATCATCACAAGATAATCGTGTAGAGACTGACACTGACTTGTTTGGCATTGAAAATTGATCAAGATGAGGCAAGAGAAAGTTATGAAGTAAAAAAGGAGGCAGTGTTGCATGCATGCACCTGACCTTGACAACACTGGTGTGGCTGGTGCCATAATTTTACAGACTTTTATTGTTTTGCTGTTACATAACGAAAAAATAAACATTAATGTAATAAGAAAAGATTTAACTTATAAAACAGTGATAGTAAGTAATCAACTTGTCAGTTTAGATAGGATAAACAATAAAACTTTCAGTAGAAACTTACTTGACACTTAGGCCTTAACCCCACACATTTTAGCTTTTTCTGCTGAAACGACTAAAAACTTCCACAAATTATTGAAGAGAAGCAGTGGACAAAAAATGCACATCTGAAGTGATTCTTTTTATTGTTATATGAGTATCTTTATCCCTGGGGATAGGGGAGAAAGAATACTTCCCACATATTCCCTGCGTGTCGTAGAAGGCGACTAAAAGGGGAGGGAGCGGGGGGCTGGAAATCCTCCCCTCTTGTTTGTTTTTTTTAATTTTCCAAAAGAAAGAACAGAGAAGGGGGCCAGGTGAGGATATTCCCTCACAGGCCCAGTCCTCTGTTCTTAACGCTACCTTGCTAATGCGGGAAATGGCAAATAGTTTGAAAGAAAGAGTATCTATGAAATTGTATAACATACATTCTCAAAACAACTTGAAAAAATGTGACTTTTGAAGAGTGAAGAAAAAGTATAGGATCTGCACTTTAGAGGAATTTACTTTGAATGCTGTTTTCCAAAAACACATCTATCATTTAAAGTGGGGGAGACCTATGCTGTATAAGAATCACTAATATGTTTCCTCAAGAATGTTATCAACTATAGATGGATCATAAGTGGTATTGCCATCTTAGGAATTTTGATCTTGACTGATCTGGAAATAGCTGCAGTACTCAAAATCTACTTTAGTTAAGAATTCAGTGTAGATGGTAACAGTAACTGATCTGGAAATGACTACAGTTCTTGACAGGCTTTACTTCAGAATTCTTTTTTTTTTTTCTTTTTTTTTTTCTGTCTCCCGCGTTTGCGAGGTAGCGCAAGGAAACAGACGAAAGAAATGGCCCAACCCACCCCCATACACATGTATATACATACGTCCACACACGCAAATATACATACCTACACAGCTTTCCATGGTTTACCCCAGACGCTTCACATGCCCTGATTCAATCCACTGACAGCACGTCAACCCCGGTATACCACATCGATCCAATTCACTCTATTCCTTGCCCTCCTTTCACCCTCCTGCATGTTCAGGCCCCGATCACACAAAATCTTTTTCACTCCATCTTTCCACCTCCAACTTGGTCTCCCACTTCTCCTCCTTCCCTCCACCTCCGACACATATATCCTCTTGGTCAATCTTTCCTCACTCATTCTCTCCATGTGACCAAACCATTTCAAAACACCCTCTTCTGCTCTCTCAACCACGCTCTTTTTATTTCCACACATCTCTCTTACCCTTACGTTACTTACTTGATCAAACCACCTCACACCACACATTGTCCTCAAACATCTCATTTCCAGCACATCCACCCTCCTGCGCACAACTCTATCCATAGCCCACGCTGCGCAACCATACAACATTGTTGGAACCACTATTCCTTCAAACATACCCATTTTTGCTTTCCGAGATAATGTTCTCGACTTCCACACATTCTTCAAGGCTCCCAGGATTTTCGCCCCCTCCCCCACCCTATGATCCACTTCCGCTTCCATGGTTCCATCCGCTGCCAGATCCACTCCCAGATATCTAAAACACTTTACTTCCTCCAGTTTTTCTCCATTCAAACTTACCTCCCAATTGACTTGGCCCTCAACCCTACTGTACCTAATAACCTTGCTCTTATTCACATTTACTCTTAACTTTCTTCTTTCACACACTTTACCAAACTCAGTCACCAGCTTCATATTTTATTTATTATACTTTGTCGCTGTCTCCTGCATTAGTGAGGTAACACAAGGAAACAGACAAAAGAATGCCCCAACCCACCCACATACACATATACGTACATGAACGCCCACACACGCACATACATATTGTAGAGAATAATAGTAATGCAAATTCAAAAGTATTGAGAAGAAGTCTCTATACCCTTGAGAACTTCAGTACACAAATTACCTTGCCCAGAATAGACAGAGATAGCTGATCATCTGTGCTATTATTCAGCAATTCCTTACAACAAAGCATTGCACTGGGTTACTGGAAGATAATCAGTATAACCCTGTTGTTTTAATGATGACAGAAGATAACTTGGCAGCTACATAACACCACTAACCTGATATCTGTTGCTGGCAAACATATCACGAAAGTTGATGATGTGGAATAGGATTGTGGAATGTTTCGTAAAACAAATGAAAGCAGATACAAAACATTGATATAGGAGTATGAAATATTTTTATTATTGCACAATCAGTTTAGGTAGGAACAACTGGTATCAGAAGTGGTTGAGTGGATCAGATATTTGCTTTAAAGAATGTGTTAAGGAAATACTTAGAGAAACAGAAGGATTTGTAGGTGGCTTTTATATATTTGGAGAGTATATAAGAAGGTTGATGGGGATGCCTATTGGAAGGTCTTAAGAACATATGGTATGGGAGGAAAGCTGCCAGAATCAGAGAAATTATTTCAGGGGTGTAACTCATGTGTGCAAATAGGAAGAGAGGAGGGTGAGTGAATTAGGGTGAAGGTTGGCCTGTGGCAGAGATGTGTGATGTCAACAAGGCTGTTTATTTTGTTTATGGATGTGGTGGTGGGGGGGTGAGTATGCAGTTTGTAGAGGATGATGGGGCATGGGAAGTGAGTCAATTGCTGTTTCCTGATGACACAGCACTGATGACAGATTCAAATGAGAGACTGCGGAAGGTGGTGACTGAGTTTGGAAGTGTGTGAAGGGAGAAAGTTGAGAGTAAATGTGAATAAAAGTAAGGTTATTAGGTTTAGGAGGATAGAGGGACAGGTAGTTGAGGTGTGAGTTTGAATGGAAAAAATCTGAGGAAATGAAGTGTTTTAGATACCTGGAAGTGAACATGGGAGCAAATGGAACTGTGGAAGTGAGTCATAGGGTAGGGTAAGGGGGCAAAGGTTGTAGGAGCATTGAAGAATGTTTGGAAAGAGAGGTTATCTGGGAGGGCAACAGTGGATAGCAGTATCATAACCAATGAGGGTAAGGGTTGCTGTTACTGCAGTACAGAACTCAACAATTGGGAAAAGTAGAATTCATTACATCAAAGGGATACTCTAGTTTTCTATAGGATCCAAGTCTCAACTGCCTTCTCGTTAATACATCCATATGGGTGGAGCTGAAGTGGGGTGTTGCCCAACGCCATCAGGGTAATGGCTTTAAAACAGATAAAAACATAAGAGCCCCTGTGTCTCAAGGAAACTGAGGTGGTTTTGCTATCTGCCAGTGGCTCATCAAGGGTAAGGTACTAAAGGTTAAGAAGTGGCACTGGAGTCCACCAGTTATGTCGAGGAGTAAAAGAGATATGCAATTGAGGATGATGGCTCAGAGTGTCAGTGGGATGCTTGTGAGGAAATTTAAAAGTTATAGTTTAGATGTGCTGGGGGATTGGGGAAACCCATATCCTTGGGCAGGATGTGTAGAGCAAAATTGGACATGAAATATTTGAGGTCAGTATGTGGTGTGAGGTGGTTTGATCAAGTAAGTGATAGAAGGGTAATAAAATGGGGTGTGGTTGAGGGAGCTGAGGAGGATGCACTGATTTTGTGCATATGGATAGAATGAGTGAGAAGAGGTTGGTAAAGAGGATATACGTTTCAGAAGTGGAGGGGACGAGGAGAAGTGAAGACCAAATTGGAGGTGGAACGATGGAAGGAAGAAGATTTTGAGTGATTGAGGCCTATACATGCAGGAGGGTGAAAAGGCATGCACAAGATTGATTGAATTGAAACAGTGAATTGAAACAATGTGTTGTACAGGGATTGATGTGCTGTCAGTGGGCTAAATCAGGGCATGTGAAGTAGCTGGGGGGAACCATGGAGAGGCCTCTCAGGCTGGGGTGATCTTGGTTTGGGTGCATTGCACATCATGAAAAATGGATGCAAGTGAATGCAGCCTTTCTTTGTATGTTCCTTGCATTATCTTTAACTTGAGAAATGATGCCTAAACATGAAAAAAAAGAAAAAAAAAAAAGAGTTTCCCAGAACAGACAGAGATAATTGATCATCTGCATTATTATTCAACAGTTCTCGTGTTTTAAAGATGACCGAGGATAACCTGCCAGTTAAGCCTGATATTTTTTGTATCAATAAAGTCATTAGTAGAAAATAGAATTGTGAAATATCTTAGTAAACAACATATCAGATACAAATTGTAGAATTTTAATGTCATCTAAGCTTTGTAATATTAAAGATATTAATTTTTGTTGTATGATCAGACTAAAATATGTGATGTAGTTTTTCTTGATTTTTTTAACACCCATGAAAAAGTGCATCATTGTAGATTAATGCATTAAATCAAATCTCTAGGAATAGTTACTAAGATTTAAGATTGGTTTGAAGACTGGCTGAAGGAAAGGCATTGATGAGGTATATTCAGTGAAACCATCATATACATATATACATAACATATACATACACATACACAGACATATACATACATGAATACACATGTACATATTCATACTTACTTTCCTTCATCCATTCCTGGTGCTACCCTGCCCCACAGGAAATAGCATCACTATCCCCACTTCTGCAAAATAGCACCAGGAAGAAGACAAAAATGGCCACATTTATTCACACTCGGTGTGTAGCTGTCATGTGTAAGGCACCAAAACAACAGGTCCCTATCCACATCCAGGCCCCACAAACCTTTCCATGGTTTACCCCAGATGCTTCACATGCCCTGGTTCAGTCCATTGACAGCACGTCGACCCCATTATACCACATCATTCCAGTTCACTCTATTCCTTGCACGCCTCTCACCATCCTGTATGTTCAGGCTCCAATCACTCAAAATCTTTTTCGCTCTATCCTTTCACCTCCAATTTGGTTTCCCACTTCTCCTTGTAACCTCCTTCTCTGAAACATATATCCTCTTTGTCAATCTTTCCTCACTCATTCTTTCCATTTGTCCAAACCATTTCAACACACCCACTTATGCTCTCTCAACCACACTCTTTATATTTCCACACATCTCTCTTACCCTTTCATTACTTACTCAATCAACCCACCTCACACCACATTTTGGCCTCAAACATTTCATTTCCAACACATCCACCCTCCTCTGTACAATCCTATCTGTAGCCCATGCCTCACAACCATATAACATTGTTGGAACTACTTTTCCTTGAAACATACCCATTTTTGCTCTGAGATAACATTCTCTCTTTCCACACATTCCTCATCACTCCCAGTACCTTCGCCCCCTCCCCCACCGTGTGACTCACTTTGCTTCCATGGTTCCATCTGGTGTTAAGTCCACTCCCAGATATCTAAAACACCTCGCTTCCTCCAATTTTTTACATCCCAATTAACTTATCCCTCAATCCAACTGAACCTAATAACCTTGCTCTTATTCACATGTACTCTCAACTTTCTCCTTTCACACACTTTTCCATAGTCTGTCCCCAGCTTCTGCAGTTCCTCACTGGAATCAGCCGCTAGAGCTGTATCATTGGCAAACAACAACTGACTCACTTCCCAGGCCCTCTCATCCCCAGCAGACTGCATACTCGCCCCTCCCCCCAAAACTCTTGCATTTACCTCCCTAACCACCCCATCCATAAGCAAATTAGATAACTGTGGGGACATCATACACCCCTGCCACAGACCGACATTCACTAGGAACCAATCACTGTTCTCTTCCTATTTGTACACATGCCTTACACCCTTGGTAAAAACTTTTCACTGCTTCTAGCAACTTACCTCCCACACCATATACTCTTTAAGACCTTCCACAAAGCATATCTATCAACCCAATCATTGCCTTCTCCAGATCCATAGATACTACATACAAATCCATCTGTTTTTCTCAGTATTTCTCATGCACATTCTTCAAAGCAAACACCTGATCCATGCATCCTCTACCACTTCTGAGACCATGCCACTCTTCCCCAATCTGATGTTCTGTACATGCCTTCACCCTCTCAATCAGTACCCTTCCTTATAATTTCCCAGGAATACTCAACAAACTTGTGCCTTTGTAGTTTAAACACTCGCCTTTGTCCCCTTTGCCGTTGTACAGTGGTACTATGCATGCATTGTGCCAGTCCTCAGGTACTTCACCATGGTCCATACATACATTGAATGTCCTTAATAACCACTCTAAAACACAGTCACCTCCTTTTTTTTGATAAATTCCACTGTAGTGCCATCCAAACTCACTGCCTTTCCAGATTTCATCTTCCGCAAAGCTTTCACTACCTCTTCTCTCTTTACCGAATCATTCTCCCTGACCTCTCACTTCCCACACCACCCATACCAAAACACCCTATATCTACCACTGTCATCAAACACATTAAACAAACCTTCAAAATACTCACTCCATCTCCTTCTCACTTCATCACTACTTGTTATTACTTCCCCACTTGCCCCTTTCACCGATGTTCATATTTATTCTCTTGTCTTATGCATGTTACTTATCTCCTTCCAAAACATCTTTGTATTTTCCCTAAGATTTAATGATACTCTCTCACCCCAACTCTCATTTGCCTTCTTTTTCAGCCCTTGAACCTTTCTCTTGACATCCTGCCAATCATTTGCACTACTTTGCAGATATCATCGAAATGCTTCTCTTTTCTGTTTCACTAACAACTTTATTAATGCATCCTACCACTCACGACCCTTCCTAATCTCCCCTCCTCCCACCTTTCTCCTGTTCCACTCATGAACAAAAGTCGCCATTAAGGCTGAGCCCTAATTGAAACATAGATGATTATGAAAGGGAAAATATTTACAAATTTTCGAGGTTGTGAAAAACATGTCTTATAAAATGTGCCAGAGAAAGACATGAGAACACAGAGTTTCAAAGTTTTGAGGTGTAAGGAAAGAAACAGTTATCAAAAATTGCTCACCCTCGAGTTGCCAACAGTCTCTCAGCTATTATGTGACAGCACCTTGGCAAGTATTGTTTGGTCTAGCTTGTGGTGAAGGCAAACAAGCAGTCAGCTCTTGGGAAAAACCATAGTGACACTTATAGAAAAGGGAAAGTGAACCAACATTGTGATGTAGGGCAAGCTGGTTCAAGTTTGAAGTTAGCCTGGGAGAGTGTATAAGTTATACCACTTTCAATTCAACTCTGTTAAGTAAGGATACAGAGCTAAAACCACCTTAGATTTGAAAGCAGTTCTCCATACAATGGTATACTAGTCCTTTATATGAATGGAGCAACTGTTAAGCAGAAAGAAACTTTCGAAATGTAAACATGAGTCCCAGTTTGTTAGAGGAAGACTTAGCTCTTTCCATAATGTGAGGTTTCCAAGATAGAGTGGATGTTACAGTACTACCAAGTCTGTATTACAGAACCATCAAAGGAGAGAGGAAATTTGTGAGGAATTTTCAATTGTGAGGTAGGTAGAAACTGGATCTTAGAGGCATTAAACTTAACCAGATTTTATCTACCTCACAGAGACATCCTGTCCAAGTCTGAGTTCATTGAGGAAGTTGTATCGAAACGGGATGCAGATCAAGTGAGAGAGGGAGGAGCAGAATTGAAGGATGTGGAGGAATGCAGCAATGAGTTGTCAGCTTAAGCTTTCATTTGGTTATTTTTTGAAGAGAAGAAATTGTTGATAAAAGAGAAAAAGTGTAGAAGATAGGACTGAACCTTGAGGGACACCACTGTTGATGGAGAAAGTAATATTGGCAGTGATAGATGCTTATCCCTTACCTGAATGGCCTCAGACCAGGAGTGGATGAACCATGGATTGGAGGAAGAGGTTGTCTGGGAGGAAGAGGGGTTAAATGCTTCCATTCCTGTAACGGAAATCTCTGGTGTTTGTGTGGTGGAGACAGAAGGAACACCACATAAGAGAAAATAATTTACCTAAGGAGACTCAGAAGAGAATTTTCTTTAGTGATTCCAGTCAACTTTGTTGAGGTGCCAATATTTATGCTTACAAGGGGCTGCTGGAGAAGGAGGTGCCATTAAGATAGATACATGTGCAAGAATATGACCAGGTGAACCAGTTGGGGTGAGATTGTGTAGTTACAGTGGAATGGATTAATGGTGAAAAACATTCTGAATATTAGGAGAGTGGTCACACCATATAGGAATATGAGTAGGTTGGGAAATTATTTGCTCTAGATCTCTGAAAATGGAGATCATGAGGGCTTCACTACCCCCACCATCTATATGGAAGGAATTCAACCATTCTCAGTGTTGATAGGTGGACTCCTGAGTATAGAATCTTAGCTTGTGGGTGAGAGGATGCCACAGTCTCACAGTAGGAATTTAGATAATTGAAGAAAAGTGTAAAATTTGTAGAAGTAGGAGAGCCATAGGTGAAACAGGAAAAGTGCAGTAGTTGAGAGACAGACCTTGAGCCATGTATCATCAAAGTCTTGGGACTCAAGGTCTTTGAAGTATGCACCAGATGTGTTGGTGTTGGATTAAGCACAGACACCACCTTTGAACTGGAGTTGTGTGAAGATTATAGTTGAATATGAAAAAAGGGGCAAGTGAGAACATCTTGGACAACTATGTCTCAGAGAGAGAAGTGAAATACTAAGAAAGGTACTCGATAGATAGTGTCCAACAGAAGAGAAGTAACTAGAGAGACCACAAATGTTGGTACAGTGAAAAGAAAAAGAGGAAGGTCTATCAGAGAGGGAAAGGTCTTGGAGGGGCCAGTGGTACTACTACTGTCAGAACCCTGCCTCTCATTGGCAGTAGAGTTAGGCAGAAACCTAGAGATTCTCTGCACCCTATGATGCAAGGGATTTGGGGCCATAGCTTTGTAGGACTTTGTATGGATTATACTATATTCAAAAACTCTGATTACCAGCGTTCAGAGTATAGTCCAGTATTTTTCATATTACTCTGTGTTCATTGATGATTTGGATGTTGAACCATAAAGTTAGATACCAGACATTGCAGATAATGCTGTACCATTAAGGAGAGGACAGATGTAGTATAAGTTTGTAGATGGTGAAATATATCATGAATGGCTTATGGTATAAGGAAATTTCAAATATTGTGAGTAGTCACACTGAAAGAGGTTTGAACTTGAAAAGGATCATGCTCAGTAGTGCAGGTCAGAAATCCAAACACCTTTACAATTTATCTGAAGTCCTAACAGCAAGTAGAAATGACCAAGCAAATACAATAGAGTATTAGACATCTTTGGGAAAAGTATCACATCTATAAGTAAGGAAATCATGATGCCACTTTAACACTGAAATGAGATCTCCATAGAATGCAGTACAATTTCTGGTCCACAAACATAGTCAAAGATATAGAAAAGCTGGAATTAGTGTAGTGTAGAACCACAGAACTTATCCAACCCCTCAGAAATATGCCATATCTTGGATCTGTTCTTATTAAGAAATATTGAAGAAGGGGACAGCTAATAGTATGTATGAAAATAATCCAAGAATTTCATAATGTAAAGAGATAGGCTGTTCACAAGGGCATCAGAGGTTTCCACTTGAGGGAATGTGATGAATCTCAAAGGAAAAAGAGTAAATCTTGAAATAATAATTTTCCCTATATAAAGCATTACATAAAACATTAGAAGAATGGAACTTTTTTCCAGTCACGAAGAAAAGTCCACATCAAGGCCTAGCCTTAATTGAAATATAGAAAAATATGAAATGGAAAAAGAAAAGATGAGGGAAAGTGTTTACAAATTTTGGAGGAAGTGAAAGACCAGTCTTTTGAAATGTGCCAGGTCATAGTTATTGGGAAAAACATGAGAAGTTAGAGAGCTTCAAAGGTTTGATGCATAGGGAAAGAAACAGTTGCCAGTGGCCACACAGTAATCATGTGATGCAGCAGCTTGATGAGTATTGCGTAATTTAGATAGTGGTGGGGGTCACACAAGCAGCCAGCTTTCAGGAGCAAAAACCAAAATTGTACCTATAGAAGAGGGAAACTGAACCAACATTGTGGCATAGGGCAAGGGGAGTCAAGTTGGGAAGTTTGCCTGGGACAGTTTACGTCAGATTGCTTTTGACTAAACTCTGTCAAGTAAGCATATAGAGCTAGAACTGCCCCAAATGTGAGAGCAGTTCTCCATACAAGGATGAATCAATCCCTTGTATAAATGGAGCATCTGTTCAGAAGAGAAGTTTCGACTTCTAGATAGGACACCCAGTTTCTTAGAAGCAGGCTTAGCTATTCCTGTAATGCAGGGTTTCCAAGAAAGAGCAGATGTTACAGTAATACCAAGAATACTCACTGAGTTGAGATGGAATTACAGAACCATCAAGGGCGAGATGAATGTTGAGGAGTTTTCAATAGAGAGTTGGATAGAAATTGGGTCTTGGAGGCATTAAACTTAAGATTTTGTGTACCCCACTGAGATATCCTGCCCAAATCTGAGTTTATTGAGGAAGCTGTGTCGACAAGACACAGGTTGATTGAGAGAGGAGGGAGCAGAATTGCAGGATGTGGATAAATGCAGTGTTGAGCCATCAGTGTATGATTGCATTGGATTATTTGTAGAGGAGAGGAAGTTGTTGAAAAAAAGGAGAAAAAGTGTAGGGGACTGGACAGAACCTTGAGGGACACACCTGCTGTTGCTGGAGAAAAGGGGGAGACTGATCCCTCAACAACCACAAAGATAGATTGGCCAGAGATGAAGCTAGATACGTAGGAGCAAAGTGAGGGAGGTAAGCCAAAAGAGGGAAGCTTAGAGATGAGACCCTGATGCTACACCCTGTCAGAAGCCTAAGATATGTCAAGGGCAACTACACATAACTCCCCAAAATCTTTCAGGGATGATAACCAGACATTAGTAAGATTGGAAAGAATATCACCAGTGGATCTCACCTTATGAAATCCATACTGGTGATCAGAGAGAAGACAGTGATTTTTGAGGTGTTTAAGGATATTGGAGTTGAGGAGGGATTCAAATACTTTGGAAATGGTAGATGTTAAAGCAGTAGGAGGGGTCAGAATGGTCACCCTTCTTAGGGATAGGATGTATCGATGCCTATTTCCAAGTGGAAGGGAAAGTTTTGGTTTTTATGCAGAAATGGAACTTACAAGCAAGCATAGGTGCAAGCTCAGAGGTACACTCTTTCATTACACAGGGATGGATGCCATCAGGACCATAAGCCTTGCATGTGTCAAGAGAAAGAAGGGCTTTTCAGACAGTCCTAAAAGAGATTACTTGAAGAGGCATACAATTAATAAGAGGAGCATTGTGGGTGAAGGAATGTTAGAGTCATCCAAGGTGGAGTTAGAGGAGAAATGGGAACCAAAGAGACCAGTAGTAGTGAGTAATTACTAGTTACTTAGAATATACAAAACTGGACTTGATGGACACCATAAGCTGGTATGATTTAACTTGATTGAACCAAAGGCAAAAATACACACTTCTTTTGATATTAGTAACTTGACTTTTTTTTCTTTAGTTGATGCCTTTTACCTCATCAGGGATGTAACACCAGGAACAAATGAAGAAAGGCCGCATTCACTCGCATCAATTCTGTAGTTGTGATTTGCAATGTATCAAAACCAAAGTTCCTCATTCGTAATCCACTAAATCAATATATTCAGTATATTTCTTCCATTGCAGGTAAATAGTGATTTACATTTATAAAGAAAGGATAGATAAGTGGAATAAGTATTAATAGATACAAGTGTAAACATTAGGAATCATCATTTCATCCTCCCTTTTTTTATCATCACATTTGCCAAAGGATGTGGCTTCAGTGGAGATAGCCTTTTGTTTCATAATTCTTTTCTCTTCCAGTTTGTAGGCCTTAGTCTCAAGGACTGATTATCTCAGAGACTGTAAGGTGTAATGACCTATTTATAGTTGCCTGTTTGTACTTTATGGGGAGGGAGTTTTACACTCTGGAGGCCCCATCTCTTGAACATCTTTACTGTCAGACAACTTCAATTTACATAGTCTGTCTGCATTACCCATACCCTCAGTCATTCTGTTTCATTCATTTACCACTCCTAAATTATAAAAGTACTTTTTGACATATTTTTAACAATTATCTTGCTTATTTTCATGTTATGCCCTTTGTTTGCTCTGTTCCTACTCCTGAAAACTGTTAATTGTCCACATCATCATTCTATTTTAAAAATGTAAAGGCTGTGATCAGACCATTCCACACTCTTCTCTTTTCCATATTTAAAGTCTTTAGCCTTTCCCTGTAACTTAACCATCTTGATTATGATACCATCTTTGTTACCCTCCTCTGGACCTTCTGTGTTATTGCTATGTGCTACTTTAGGTATGGTGACCATACTTGAGAAGCATAGTCTAGTTTGGTCTTTTATTTAGGATATTAACAGCTTGCTGGATATTTCCTTATCCATATGATAGAAAATCACTATGATATTTGCCAAAAGGCCCTTAGTCTCATTTACTCTTCTAATGTGAGAATCTGGCAACAGGTTAGGGATGATGTTGACCTCCAAAACCTTCCCACTCACTGAATCATGAAGCTTATTTCTTGCTAGTTGATGATCATATTGAGGCTTTCTTTCACTTTGTCCCATCCTCATTATTTTTGAGGCCTTCTTTCACTTTGCCCCATTCTTATTATTTTATATTTGCATGGGCTGAATATGATCAGTCATGTACTAAACCAACTTTGATGTCTGTTCAAGTCCCCATGTAAGCTGATGCAGTCCTGTGTTTAAGTTCCCATGTAAGCTGATGCAGTCCTCTGCTTAAGTTCCCATATGAGCTGGTGCAGTACTCCTCGCTTTTCACTTCCCTCATTACTTTTGAATTGTTAGCAGACATGCTCAGGGGGAGTCCATACCTTCACCACAGCTACTCACAGAGTAAGAAGGGTAATGGTCCCAAAAAAGAACCCTGGGGCACTCCACTGTTGACATCCAACCATGTGGAGAAGGCTCCTCTGACATGTCTTTTGTTCCTGCCTAGTATTCATGTTCTAATCAGCCTCCCTTGCAGTACTATGTCAGTTGCCTTCTGGTAGTCTAGATATAAATAATCTACCCAACCTTCCCTTTTGTCTTTGGCAGAATTCACTCTTTCATAGAAATCTAAGAGATTTGTTACACATGACCTCTTTTTCCCAAAACTGTTGCGTCTAACTAATATAATTTCTCCTCTGTTAAAAGTCATTGATTTGCTTTCTGAATAACTTTTAACATTTTTAGTACCTTACACACCACACTTATCCATGAGACTTATCTTTAGTTCAGTGTCTCTTTCCAGTCTTCTTTCTTATAGAAAGGTATGACTTTGCCTTTTTCTACTCCCTTGGCATTCTTTGTCCAGTAACGTCTTAGCAAATATTTCAAAAGGGCTGTCAAGTGCATCTGCACGCACCTTCAGCTCATTTGGTGAAATTTTCTCTGGACCGTGAGCCATGTATTGGTCAAGACATTTCAGTATTTTGTTAATGTCTTTTCTAGATATTTCAATGTTTTAAAAAGTCTCATTCCAATTCCATCTCACTAGTGATGGGACTGTAGTGCCTTTCTGAGTTAAAACATTTTTACTTGATATTTAGTTCCTCATATATCCTTACATCATCCTCAACTATTTTTTCGTTTGAATTTCTTTATATGAGTAGCTTCTCTTTAACTGAAAATCTGCTTTTGACAAAATTTGGAAACGTTTTGGCTTTTCACTGGCCATATCCACAATACTCTCTTGAAGATTTTTTCCTCCTTTCTTATTCTGCTGTACTCATTTCTTGCTCTCTTATTCCTTGCACATCTAAGAATGCCCATGCTTTGATTAAACCATATTTTATTAAACCATTCTTCCCTCTTTCTTAATCTTCCTTCTGTGCTTGAGGCTAGAGGTACACATGTTCCCACTCCTTCACAGTAAATGTCATAGAACCTTTCACCACAATACCCTGGTTCTTGGTTACTAAACTGAGTTTTTCCAGTCTGTGTTTACCATAGAAATTGTCAGTTTCTCTATAGTTTCCATGATTGTATTTCCTCCTCAAATCCCGACTCATTTCTGCTTTTACAACATCCTGGTTTAACACAGTTAATATTAAGCGCTACACAATCACTTTTTTCAAGTGGTGCATCATATATGATATTTTCGATATCCGTGGTAGTCTTCATGAAGATTAGATCTGGTGATCAGGATGAATCAGTACCTCTCATCCTAATGTGTACATTGATATGATAGTACATGATATTTTCCTGTACAAACTTTAGGAACGTGTGTCTCCATGATTACTGTCACCATGAGAATCAAAATACCACAGTCTATCTCCTTATAATTTAAATCTTCCACGCTTCCATTACAAATACTTTGCCTTCTCTGAGATGTGTGTGTTTGACTGCTTCATGTACCATCCTGATTGTTAATTCATTGTTGTCTTTTATATTTGTTCTGGCTTTTTCAATTCTTTAGGGATTATATATCATCAATGTCACATTGCACCTCTTTCATACAGTTACCCTTTCAATTATGTATTTTCTTAGTGGTTCATCTACTATTGTTACTAGAAACTTCAGGTTAAAGTTTATAGCATATTAGGAGAGCTAAATCTCCTCCTTTGTCTTCTTTCCCTTCTTATTATCATTTACCCCTCTGGAAAGAAGAGGTGAGATCTGTTTTGTAAGCTTTGTTTTCACAGCCTTCAATATAAGGTGTGTTTTCCCTTATATAATCCTTAATTTTCAGTTCTTTATCAGTTACTGTTAATCCATTAGTATTTGTATATACAAGACTATCAGTGTACTATTACTATTGCCTACTATTCCTGACCTCTCTGCTGTATTGGTGGGGCTGGTCTGTCCTTATGCCTCATTTGGCATCTTTTGAATTTTTACTTCTGACTGTGTTCTTCACTTTTTCCCCTTGGTCTATTATACATGATGCAATGTTACACTGAATTCCACCTGCTTTTGAATCTCTTATCCTGTCTAGGTACCTTCTGACTAGGTGACTCCAAATAGAATGTAATTGGTTGTCCCTTTATGTCTTGATAATAACCCCCAATTCTTCTTTCCTTGCATCTGGTTATTCTGTTGCATCTAGTAGCTTTTTCATGAGCTTTTCTTCTATCTTTTCTCTTTCCTCTTTATTTGGTGTATGCTTTTCAATCAGTCCAAGTATAGTCTCTTGAGCTCCTGTTTAACTGATCTTTTTAATTTAGGTGCCAACCACTTTGCATCTCAATCCATCAGTTTTGGTTCATCAACTCTGTGCCTCTGGCTTTCTCTATAATCTCCCTTTTTGTTAATAAGCACTAATCATATATGCTATGCACTTTTCTGACATTTTTATCATCCAGACCCTAAATTAGTCAATTGCTCTGTCTCTAACAGCACATATTATTCTCTCTATACCTTCACTTGGTACTTTGGACATCCCATTTTCAATGCCCCAGGTTTCTCTCCAACTACATCAGTCAACATGTTCTGTATCTTGTATAGCCCCAAAAGCTACACCTCCCTCCTCATTATTTTCAAAGGTTATCTATATCCCCTTCTCACTCTCACTATATCCCAGTTAATTGTGGAGATGTGTTTCTGGGAAATACAGTGTAAGTAAATGGGATAAACGGGGTTAAGTCTTGGGGAGCTTTCTCTTAATGTTCACTAAAAAATATGAATAAATGCCATGATACACACAGAATAGTACAGGTACAGTACGTTTTTAATCTAAGTATATAAATAAAAAGTGAAGCTATGATATTATATTTAAGTATAATATATACAACAATCACCCAAAATGGACAAGCATCTTCTGGCTGTTGGAGGCAAGGAGGATTTAGTGGAGCTTTGCAAATGAAGGAACAGGGTTTCCTGTTTTTTTCATCTAAGGATGAACAATTTAAGACTTTGTCCAGAGATAGCTGAAAGCTTTTAGCACTCTGGGTAAATTTCTGTTGTGCTTACTGGCATGTTACATTGATTCTTATCTTTTGAGTCAAACGTTCAGTATGTACTCCATGTTCTCCATAACTTTACCTCTGATATGAGTGATCTTTGTTGCACTTGAGGGGGAGTCACACTGTGAGCATATTGTCTCTTCTTTTCTCCCTCAAAAGCCAGACAGTCTCAAAGACCTCATGAATTGTACTTACTGGTGCAGTGGGCAAGTCAGGAACTCTTGCCATATCAGCTGCTCATTAACTGGCATCAAGCCAACTCAGGATATTTAACTTTTCACCCAAGCAAAATGCTCCCATTATTTTGTGATGAGAAACGAAAGACCCACATAGGTACTTTCCACTTTTAATTATGAGTTTGAGGAAGTTATACATAATATTACAAGGTAAGAAAGTTGGTTGTATCACCACCTTATAGCCACATGTGTTGAACTGCCTGCATTGGTGGATGTTCCCACTTACTGATGAAGGATAACCTGCTAGAGTGATCACCTACTATTGAAGCATGCAATTTTTGAACTTCTTTAGATTTTTATTGTGTCTGCATTATCTCATCTGTCTTTTTATCAAGAATGTATATGCAAAGTACCATACACTGATACACCATAAGGTGGGCTGATATCTGCATTTTGTATAGAAACAAAGGAAATGGTGATGACAAGAATTTTAGTAAAAATGACAAGAGTGCTATTACAGATGTTGAGGTAACTGAACATGACTTATTGATAGCAATACACCAGTTTAAAGAAAACTCAGAAATGGGAACAGGCAGAATACGAGCTGTTTGATTAAAAGAGAAAAACTGTCCGTGGCACTTAACAAAACCAGTGATGTAACTTTTGAGATAGATCTAAAATAAACCTGTAAGTTTGATTTTGACATATTGTAAATGTCTGTGTGAGAATGATTAAAGCTCTTTATCAAAACTAGCAATTTGTTAAGGCCAACATAGACTTGTACCAGGCAAAAGTAAATGGACTCTGCTACTAGTTTATTACAAAAATATACATGTCACACTAATGCATAAGATGAGCATGTATATTTTCTTGATGTTGCTAAGGCATTTATAGTAAACTAAAATTTCTATTAAATACAGTACCAAAACAAAACATAAAGCTCAAGGTAGGGAGATGGTTCCAGGAATTTATATAGTGATGGTAAATGGAATTATGTATGGTAATACTATATGTAATTACACATTTGTACACTTATGATGGGGCCCTTTCACATTAACTTTTTTTGTTACCATCTTACAAAATATACTGTAAGCAGTGCAGTGATATTAAAAAAGTACATTTGTAAATCTTTTTTGAAATTTTTTTTTATTTTTTGTATGGTCTTATTATTTTATCTTTGCATTTCACAAAGAACTGTTCTCAGTCAACATTTTTAAAATGGTTTAGAATCTTAGAGGTTTTAATCAAATGTGACATCTGATTATTTTGAATTTCCATCTTGTAAAGAGCTGTTCACTGTCAACATTTTTAAAATGATTTAGAATCTTAGAGGTTGTTATCAGATCTCGTACACATCACTTTTCCATGTTGAGCAAATTTATGCCCTCTAACTTCCTCATTTTGTCTTTCTCTGGCCTTTTTCATTAGCCTTCTATATATCTCTTCTCAGAGATGGTTTGGACATGTGGAAAGAATGCAAGGCAGGGAGTTAGGAGAGAGTATAAGAGGAAGACCACCTGTGACTTAGGGAAATGGAGTGGAAGAGCTCTGGAGGGAGGGAAATGGTGGAAGAATGTGTGGAATGGTGTATGTGCAGGAGGCATGTAAGACAGGATTGAGTGGAGACTTACTCTGTGACCACCTCCTTGTTGGGAGTTCCCAGAGGGAATGGGCATAAGATGTATAGATAGAGATATAGACTGAGTAATTAATGAAAGGGTAAGAAGGATGTTAAGAGTATGGTTCCAAGAGCAGGAGAGGGTGTACTGTAATAGTTTGGACTTAAAGAGAGAATGAGCGAGGAAAAGCTGACATTGAGGATTTATGTGTCAGAAGTGGAGGGAACAAGGACTGGGAGACCAAATTGAAGATGTAAAGATGAAGTGAAAAAGATTTTGAGTGATCGAAGCCCAAACATGCAGGAAGGTGAAAGGTGTGCATGGGACAGAGTGAATTGCAACAATGTGGTACACTGAAGTCAACATGCTGTCCTTGGATTCAACCCGACCATGGAAACTTCCAGGGTAAACCATTGAAAGTTCTCTGTGGCCTGGTTTTGGATAGGGAGTTGTGGTTTCAGTGCATTACATAAGACAACTAGAGAATGGATGTGGGCAAATGTGGCTTTTCTTTGTTTCTGGTGCTGCTCTGCTAATGTGCAAATAGGTGATCAAGACTCAAAATAAAAAGTACATAGATAGAAGTTTCTTGCAACGGCATCTGTTTGTTACAGCTTTGTATGTCATGGAGAACTGTCCTCTATCAACAAGGTCAGAATGGTTTAGAAACTTGAAGGTAGTAACTAAGTTTACCCCATCTGTTTGCTTTCCATATTGAGCAAGTTTGTGGCCTCTTATTTCTGTAACTCATTTCTCTTATTTCACATACTGGCTTTGCTGCTTTCATTTGGCCCTATTCTATTAGTTCCCTGTGCTTCTTTTAAGTGGGGTGATTAAACATGAGAAGGAAATTCTGACTTTTGATTAATTAAATTGTTAATAGTTTTTCAAATATCTTGTCTATGTACTTAAGTGCAGTTTAATATTTGTCAGCTGACAGTTTATCTCCTTAACACCTGATCTGCTCCCTTCATCTTATGATGACTTTTATGAAACTGTTCCCATCGTCACAATGATTTAAAACTTCCTAACTTAGTAAATCTCAACTGATGTTTGCTTCTACCAGTTATCCACAGATGTCACTAGCAGCCTACTACCACAGTTGGAAAAAATATCATGCCTCTCAGTCAGTAGCAGAATGTCAAAAACATTGTATATGCATGTTAACTATTGTATTTAGTTTTAGAATAGAAGAAATTTTGATATTGCTATTGATATTTTTAGTGCAAAGAAAGTCATTTATTCCTTTATTCATGTAATTAAAGTTCTGTTTGTGGAAATATAATGTAAACATATAAGAGATGTATAATATGTAAAAGAATATATAAAATATACATTAAAAATTTGTATGATTAGTGTGAAATCACTGCACCTAAAGAAGAGCAAAGAGGTCATAGAGAAGGTTCAGAGGAGGGCAATAAAGATGATACCAGAATTAAGAGACTTAAGGTACAGAGAAAGACTGGTGTCTGAATTTACCCACTTTGGTAGAAAGAGGACTGAGGAGTAACCTTGATGACCTCATTTGAATTTTTAAAAGAGGTTGATGAGGTAGACAATGGACAGTTCTTTGAAAGATGCAGGAATAGAGTACCAGAGGACATAAGATGAAACTAACTAAGAAACTTGTAAATAAGGATGTAATGAAATGCTATTATAGTATAAGAGCAGTGGATGATCGGAACAGATTGACTGAGGACATGGTGAATGGAGACAGCATACATAAATTCAAGAGTTTGTTTGCATGACTAGTGGAAACAAGTAATTACTGGAAAGTGAAGTCATATATTGCGTACTGTAATCATGCCTGAAAATCCAGGATTATCATATAATTACATAGATGAGGAGCATTCAGCATTCAGGTGGCCAGATTAGGCCCTCTTGTCATCTCACCACCCTTCCACACTAATAGAAAGTTTTAATAATTTTATGGGTATTGTATTTGATAAAGTATTCTGTAAACATGATCAGTAAGGATTTTTTTTCATACATATGGAGGAACCAGAGAAGGGATACTGCTATTTAACGGTTAACAGTTCTCATAAGGTGATGCACTTGTGACAAGTAATGTAGTGTCAAACTTCCACTTTCCCTCTCATACATAGATTCATTTAGCTTATTTCCTGCCTGATTTTGTTTTCTCATTTACCATTAGGAGAGTTATTGGCTTCACCATTGTTTGTGGTACTGATATCAAAATGAGGAGGAAGTTTAAAAGGAAATTTAGTAAGATGTTTTGCAGACGACACTGAAGTATGGAAGTTAATAGGTTAAAAGACTAAGAGAAAAATACAAGATGCATAGGTGTAATACAGTACATAAATGAGTAGAAGATATGTAAATGATTTCATTGAAAAAAGAAAGTATGGAAGAATTGGAACCAACATTCATAAGCGAATGCAGTACATCTTACTCTGCAGAGTTGCTCAAAGTTATACTTACTGTGGGCAGGGACACTATGAAACTCATCTTCATTACACCTTCATAAAACAAGTTCACTTCATCCTCGGCAATTACATATTTACCACACCCTTCTAATCCTTACATCTTTGACAACATTTGCCTCTGACCTTACCCATCAGGGCCATATTTGATAAAACCCTCATCTTCATTTCACCCTTGATGCCACATGCTTTTGACCTTGCCATCATCACTACAACTTGAGCACCGCTGGCTTTTGACCAGACCCTTATAGGACAGGTAAAGGTTATCTTTACCAAATCATCTTAACTGCACTCTTGATACCAGTAGCCTTTGACTTGACCCTAATGGTGCAGGTCAGAGACATCTTCACTTTATCCATGACAAATGCATTTTTACTACCCCTTCAAGAAACCTAATTATTATTATTATTATTTTTTAATGTTGGAAGCTCCAGTAATGAACAAAAGCCCACATCAAAGCTAGGCCTTAATTGAAGTATAGAGAGGATTATGAAAGGGAAAAAGAAGAGACGAGGGGAAAGTATTTAACTATTATGGAAGAAGAGAAAAACGTGTCTTTTAAAATGTGCTAGGTCATAGTTAGTGGCAAAGACATGAGAAGGTAGAGAGTTGCAAAGCCTCAAGATGTAGGGAAAGAAGAATCTCTCAAAACGGGCCACCTCCAAGTTGCCAACAGCCACACAGTAATCATGTGATGCAGCAGCTTGCCGAGTATTTTGTGTTATATCTAGTTGTGGGGACGCAGAAGTAGCCAGCTCTTGTGACTGAAAACCATAGTAATACCTATAGAAGAGGGAAAATGAACCAACATTGTGACTTAGGGCAAGAGGGTCAAGTTTTAAAATTAGCCTGGGAGAGTTTATAAGTCTGACCACTTTTGGCTGAGCTCTATTAATTAAGGATGCAGAGCAAGAACCACCCCAGATGTGAGAGCAGTGCTCCAGACAAGGACACCCTTGACAAGTGCTCTTTGACTCACCCTTGACATATGCAATCTTCACTACGCTCCTTACCTCTAACCTTTGACCTAACTCGTATGGATTAGTTCAAAGGACACTCATCTTCACTGCACCCTCAACACCAGTGGCTTTTGATTTGACCCATATGGGTCAGAAGTGAATCTTCACTGAAGCAAGGGTAGGATACTGATTTTTGAAATGAAAAACAAGAAATATAAGATAAAAATAGCTAAAGCATGGTATGATTAATTTCATCACATATTAAAAGGGACCATCAGAAAAAGTCATTGAAAGTGAAGAAAATGTTTTACACTTAAAAGTAGTTGCAATGAAAAACTACAATTTGGAGATGATATTGAAAAAATTATACTCGTCATTCCGGTAATGAGTGGTATGATTTTGAGAACTTTTAGAGATAGAAAGCTGATGATAAAGATATTTGTTATATATATAAAAATCAAAGTAAAGTATTTTGTGTTTCAAAGTCACCAGTGAACCAGGCTGAAGTTGATAGATGTAAAGAAGTCGGGAACTTTTTATAGACAGAGGAGAGAGAATGAAACATATGGGCTGACATGGTGGAGTGAATGATTTTCAAATATGTAGTCAAGAAAAAAGACGAGAAAGATATTAGTAATGATACCAACTGGAAAAAAACAAAAGAAAATAAGACTAGAAAATAGAGAAAATGTAATAAGACTAGGAATAAGTACAGAAACCTTTTTTAGAAGACAGTCATATTCCTAAAATTGTACTTTACAGCAGAGAATAACATTGTTAGACAAGTACCAGGTGTGGTATTGTTTCGTTCTAGCCCTGCCTCATTGAAAAATTTTGTCATAGATATGTACTCGCTCTCTCCACAGACCTACATGATCATAACAAGGGGTCACCTCTTTTTCTTTCATCAAAATAAGTAAAGTACTCTATTGAAACTCTCAAAGCTAAAATCTCAGCTGTGTTTCAGGTTCCATATGAGTCAGTGATGTGTGCATGTGCATTGGTCTACCTATTTTCCATTCTTTTGTTTTCCTGATTTTTGCAAATCTTGTTAAGGATTTTTCATGTATACCCTTTACTAGGAAAGTGATTTTACTGTATGCAGTAGGTAGATTAGATATGTGCTTATTGCTTTTCTCTAATAATGACATAAATGCTCTTGCAAACACTCCAGTTTTGATAAAACTAAAAAAGCCTCAAGTGAAGTCATATCATTACAGATACAGTTTTCTCAAGTTCAGGTTGAACAAAGTGACATAACTGATGAGTAATTGTACTCGATATTTTTTCTATCAATATAAAATTGTACGATCTTTCAAGGTCGCTCATAGGAGACATTCATATTTTTTATTGAAAACTCCTATTAATTCAACTTAGTTTCTCAGCAAAGAAGTAACTTCATTAGTATGAGTAATCACAGCCAATTGAAATTGTTTTAGATAAATGGACAGTAAAGAAAAAAATCCTTGTTTTGGTGTAGTAAATAAGAAATCCTTGTTTTTGTATAATTCTTGGTGAGAAGCATTACCTGGCTTAAATTCATCTTGGCATCACCACAGTATGATGACCTGAAAATAAGTAAATTTCTTTTTTTTAATGCACAGCCTACATAGTTGATAAAAGTACAAGCTTTGAGTAGATACTTTCATTTATGATACTAACTGTTTCAAGCTGAACATAGAAATGTAAAGGTATGAAATTGTGCCTACTTTCTTAGTTATTGAGACTCCCATCTTTGAAAACTCCCTGAAAGTGAGGTGTATGCTTGAAAACCACAGCACTCTGTTAAAGTAACTGATGTAAGAGAAGTTTCTCAATAGAATGTATTACTTCAAAACTGTGTATAAACAACACTTGTTGAAGCTATTTAAAATAGCCAAGTGGTAAACAATAACTCCTCAAGTTTTGTTTCAGTTCTTATGGAGAAGCATGGCCTGGCTTCAATCCATTTCAAGTTTTACCTTTGCACTATAACCTCTCAGTTGTTGAATGATGTTATTTAGAAGTTATCCACTATGTAAAAGTGGTAAATAGCATATGAGACATTGTTCATTGCTTAGTTCTTCTTGTCATATTATGAGAGCATTTTATATAAAGTAGGGTGACAAACACTTAGAGTTTAGAAATAAGCTTTCTACTAACTTTTAGATGAATTGAAAAGCATTGTAACAACTCTACCCTGGGACATTGGCTGTCCCTTTTGTTTAGCTAGTCAGCAGAGTCAAGTTTAGAGACCACCACTCTGCAAAATTAATTCCCTTAAGAGACATATATATGCTGTGTAATTCACCTCTTTGAATGGCAGTGTAGTTGAAGTTAATGAACAGATGTAGCTTTTCATTTTGGTCTTTATTGATTATTATAAGATATTTCATAGCTGGACATTTCACATCATTATGGATTTGAAGGATAAGCCACAGTTTACATATTTAGTTTGTTTTTTCTTTCTGCAAGAATTTATATAGTGTTTTTGATTTTAAAAGTGTGATCATAAATCTTATAGAACTGTTTGGAAAATTAATGGTTAATCACTTTCCTCAATCATTTTCATTGGAATCTGGCAGATCTTTAACCCTTTCATTGTTTGTGGAATATTATCAAATATTTCTGGAAATAATCTCCTTAAATTTTTTGTTACAATTAATTAGAAAAATTTTCTGAAGAAAATCATATACTACTCAGTGTCTGCTAAGTGTCCTTTGATTTGTGTTATTCCACTGTTAGAAGTATGAGGTACTTTAGGAGTATACTTAGACATAATTAGTGATAGGGTAGGTGAGGGGATGGGATGGGAGAAAGTATTCACCCTCCCTTTGTGTCATAGAAAGTGACTTAGGGGGCAGGAGCAGGTGGCTGGAATCCCTCCTCCCTTCTTGTATTTTAGTTTTTACAAGAATTAACAGAAGGAGCTAAGCAGGAGGTGCTCATCCTCCTCAAAGGCTCAGGCATGGGTGTCTAAATGTGTGTGGATGTAATGAAGATGAGAAGAAAGGAAATATAGGTAGAATGTTTGAGGAAAGAAACCTGTACTGTTCTGACTCTAAGAGAAACAAAGCTTGATGATGAAAGGGAATAATGGTTTGGAAATGTCTTGGAAGTAAAGTCAGTTGGTGAGAGAACAAGTGCAAAGGAAGGCATAGCACTACTCCAGAAGCAGGAGTTGTGGGAGTGTGATAGAGTGTATGGAAGTAAATTCTAGATTGATAAAGGTAAAAATTAAAGTAGATGTTGAGGGTTGGATGAGGTGATTATAATTGCTTATGCATCTGGCCATGAGAAGGAAGATCATTACAGGCAAGTGTTTTGGGAGCTGGTGAGTCAGTATGTCAGCAGTTTTAATGTAAGAGACCAGTTATTAGTAATGGGTATTTTAAATGTGAAGGTGAGAAATGTGGCATTTAGGGTATAATTTGGGTGCATGGGCTATTCAATGTTGTGAATGGAAATGGTTAATACCGTGTGGGGTACTGTGCAGAAAAAGGACTGGTGATTGAGAATACCTGGTATAGAAAAGAGGAGCATACACAAATATATGTGTGTGCATAGAGAGTTGGTCAGCTGGCATTATTAGATTACATTACATATTGATTGATAGGTGCATAAAAGAGAGACATTTGGATGTGAGTGTGCTGAGAGGGGCAGCTGGTGGGATGTCTGATCCATATCTTGTGGAGGCAAGGGTGAAGATATGTAGAGGTTTCCAGAGAATAGGAACAATGTCAGGGAGAACAGAATGGCGAAAGTAATTGAGCTTGGAGTAGAGACTTCTGTGAAGAAAAAGAAAAATAGATAACATACATTCTCTTCTCCCCCACATCCAATCACCACCCCCTGTATCAGGAAACAGATGAAGGAAGGCCACATCAGTTCACATTAATTCTCTAGCTGTTATGTGTATTGTTCTGAAAGTACAGCTCCCTGTCTACATCCAGGCCTCACACAGCTTTCCATAGTTTACCCCAGATATTTCACATTCCCTGGTTCAGTCCATTGATGGCTTGTCAACCCCAGTATACCACATCGTTCCAATTCACTCTATACCATCTGTGCCTTCACCCTCCTGCATGTTCAGGCCCCATTTGCTAAAAGTCTTTTTCACTCCATCTTTCCATCTCCAATTAGTCCACTGGTTCTTGTTCCCTCTACTTCTGACACATATATCCTCTTTGTCAGCTTTTCCTTCCTCATTCTCTCTTATGTATTCAGTGCTTTTCTACATATTTTTTGTGCTCTCTCAACCACACTCTTTTTATTTCCACATATCTCTCTTACCCTTTTATTACTTAATCAAACCACCTCACACCACATATTGTCCTCAAACATTTCATTTCCAACACATAAACTATAGTTTCAGTACAGCGCACATAACAGCTACAGAATTAATGTGAACTGATGTGACCTTCCTTCATCTGTTCCCAGATACAGGGGGTGGTGAGTGGATGTGGGGAGAAGAGAATGTATATGTTATCTATTTTTCTATGATATTGTTGGCACTACTATTCATTCAAACATAGCCATTTTTGACATCTAAGATAACATACTCTCTTTCAACACTTTCTTTCACTCCAAGAACCTTTACCCCTCCACCATCCTATGATTTACTTCTGCTTCCATGGTTCCATTTGCTTCCAAGTCCACTTCCATATATCTAAAACATTTCATTTTTTCCAGTTTTTCTCATACAGGCATCCTTGATATCAGCACATACACTAACTGGTGTTTGAAAAAAATTTAGTCTGTAATTTCTTGAAAAAATGTGTGGTATGCCACTAAAAATATATATATATATATATATATATATATATATATATATTTTTTTTTTTATTATACTTTGTCGCTGTCTCCCGCGTTTGCGAGGTAGCGCAAGGAAACAGACGAAAGAAATGGCCCAACCCACCCCCATACACATGTATATACATACGTCCACACACGCAAATATACATACCTACACAGCTTTCCATGGTTTACCCCAGACGCTTCACATGCCCTGATTCAATCCACTGACAGCACGTCAACCCCGGTATACCACATCGCTCCAATTCACTCTATTCCTTGCCCTCCCTTCACCCTCCTGCATGTTCAGGCCCCGATCACACAAAATCTTTTTCACTCCATCTTTCCACCTCCAATTTGGTCTCCCTCTTCTCCTCGTTCCCTCCACCTCCGACACATATATCCTCTTGGTCAATCTTTCCTCACTCATTCTCTCCCTGTGCCCAAACCACTTCAAAACACCCTCTTCTGCTCTCTCAACCACGCTCTTTTTATTTCCACACATCTCTCTTACCCTTACGTTACTCACTCGATCAAACCACCTCACACCACACATTGTCCTCAAACATCTCATTTCCAGCACATCCATCCTCCTGCGCACAACTCTATCCATAGCCCACGCCTCGCAACCATACAACATTGTTGGAACCACTATTCCTTCAAACATACCCATTTTTGCTTTCCGAGATAATGTTCTCGACTTCCACACATTCTTCAAGGCCCCCAGAATTTTCGCCCCCTCCCCCACCCTATGATCCACTTCCGCTTCCATGGTTCCATCCGCTGCCAGATCCACTCCCAGATATCTAAAACACTTCACTTCCTCCAGTTTTTCTCCATTCAAACTCACCTCCCAATTGACTTGACCCTCAACCCTACTGTACCTAATAACCTTGCTCTTATTCACATTTACTCTTAACTTTCTTCTTCCACACACTTTACCAAACTCAGTCACCAGCTTCTGCAGTTTCTCACATGAATCAGCCACCAGCGCTGTATCATCAGCGAACAACAACTGACTCACTTCCCAAGCTCTCTCACCCCCAACAGACTTCATACTTGCCCCTCTTTCCAAAACTCTTGCATTTACCTCCCCAACAACCCCATCCATAAACAAATTAAACAACCATGGAGACATCACACACCCCTGCTGCAAACCTACATTCACTGAGAACCAATCACTTTCCTCTCTTCCTACACGTACACATGCCTTACATCCTCGATAAAAACTTTTCACTGCTTCTAACAACTTTCCTCCCACACCATATATTCTTAATACCTTCCACAGAGCATCTCTATCAACCCTATCATATGCCTTCTCCAGATCCATAAATGCTACATACAAATCCATTTGCTTTTCTAAGTATTTCTCACATACATTCTTCAAAGCAAACACCTGATCCGCACATCCTCTACCACTTCTGAAACCACACTGCTCTTCCCCGATCTGATGCTCTGTACATGCCTTCACCCTCTCAATCAATACCCTCCCATATAATTTACCAGGAATACTCAACAAACTTATACCTCTGTAATTTGAGCACTCACTCTTATCCCGTTTGCCTTTGTACAATGGCACTGTGCACGCATTCCGGCAATCCTCAGGCACCTCACCATGAGTCATACATACATTAAATAACCTTACCAACCAGTCCACAATACAGTCACCCCCTTTTTTAATAAATTCCACTGCAATACCATCCAAACCTGCTGCTTGCCGGCTTTCATCTTCCGCAAAGCTTTCACTACCTCTTCTCTGTTTACCAAATCATTTTCCCTAACCCTCTCACTTTGCACACCACCTCGACCAAAACACCCTATATCTGCCACTCTATCATCAAACACATTCAACAAACCTTCAAAATACTCACTCCATCTCCTTCTCACATCACCATATATATATATATATATATATATATATATATATATATATATATATATATATTTTTTTTTTTTTTTCTTTCATACTATTCGCCATTTCCCGCATTAGCGAGGTAGCATTAAGAACAGAGGACTGGACCTTTGAGGGAATATCCTCACCTGGCCCCCTTCTCTATTCCTACTTTTGGAAAATTAAAAAAAAAAATGAGAGGGGAGGATTTCCAGCCCCCCGCTCCCTTCCCTTTTAGTCGCCTTCTACGACACGCAGGGAATACGTGGGAAGTATTCTTTCTTCCCTATCCCCAGGGATAATATATATATATATTTATTTATTATTCATTTATTTTGCTTTGCTGCTGTCTCCCGCATTTGCGAGGTAGCGCAAGGAAACAGACGAAAGAAATGGCCCAACCCACCCCCATACACATGTATATACATACACGTCCACACACGCAAATATACATACCCATACATCTCAGTGTACACATATATATACACACACAGACACATACATATATACACATGCACACAATTCACACTGTCTGCCTTTATTCATTCCCATCGCCACCTCGCCACACATGGAATAACATCCCCCCTCCCCCCTCATGTGTGTGAGGTAGCGCTAGGAAAAGACAACAAAGGCCCCATTCGTTCACACTCAGTCACTAGCTGTCATGTAATAATGCCCGAAACCACAGCTCCCTTTCCAAATTCAGGCCCCACAGAACTTTCCATGGTTTACCCCAGACGCTTCATATGCCCTGATTCAATCCATTGACAGCACGTCTACCCCGGTATACCACATCGATCCAATTCACTCTATTCCTTGCCCGCCTTTCACCCTCCTGCATGTTCAGGCCCCGATCACTCAAAATCTTTTTCACTCCATCTTTCCACCTCCAATTTGGTCTCCCACTTCTCCTCATTCCTTCCACCTCCGACACATATATCCTCTCGGTCAATCTTTCCTCACTCATTCTCTCCATGTGCCCAAACCATTTCAAAACACCCTCTTCTGCTCTCCCAACCATGCTCTTTTTATTTCCACACATCTCTCTTACCCTTACACTACTTCTCAATCAAACCACCTCACACCACATATTGTCCTCAAACATCTCATTTCCAGCACATCCACCCTACTTCACACAACTCTATCCATAGCCCATGCCTCGCATCCGTACAACATTGTTGGAACCACTGTTCATTACAACATAGCCATTTTTGCTTTCTGAGATAATGTTCTCGCCTTCCACACATTCTTCAAGGCTCCCAGGATTTTCGCCCCCTCCCCCACCCTATGATTCACTTCCGCTTCCATGGTTCCATCCGCTGCCAGATCCACTCCCAGATATCTAAAACACTTTACTTCCTCCAGTTATTCTCCATTCAAACTTACCTCCCAATTGACTTGACCCTCAACCCTACTGTACCTAATAACCTTGCTCTTATTCACATTTACTTTTAACTTTCTTCTTTCACACACTACCAAACTCAGTCACCAGCTTCTGCAGTTTCTCACATGAATCAGCCACCAGCGCTGTATCATCAGCGAACAACAACTGACTCACTTCCCAAGCTCTCTCATCCCCAACAGACTTCATACTTGCCCCTCTTTCCATATATATATATATATATATATATATATATATATATATATATATATATATATATATATATATATGGAGAAGGCATATGATAGAGTTGATAGAGATGCTCTGTGGAAGGTATCAAGAATATATGGTGTGGGAGGCAAGCTGTTAGAAGCAGTGAAAAGTTTTTATCGAGGATGTAAGGCATGTGTACGTGTAGGAAGAGAGGAAAGTGATTGTTTCTCAGTGAATGTAGGTTTGCGGCAGGGGTGTGTGATGTCTCCATGGTTGTTTAATTTGTTTATGGATGGGGTTGTTAGGGAGGTGAATGCAAGAGTTTTGGAAAGAGGGGCAAGTATGAAGTCTGTTGTGGATGAGAGAGCTTGGGAAGTGAGTCAGTTGTTGTTCGCTGATGATACAGCGCTGGTGGCTGATTCATGTGAGAAACTGCAGAAGCTGGTGACTGAGTTTGGTAAAGTGTGTGAAAGAAGAAAGTTAAGAGTAAATGTGAATAAGAGCAAGGTTATTAGGTACAGTAGGGTTGAGGGTCAAGTCAATTGGGAGGTAAGTTTGAATGGAGAAAAACTGGAGGAAGTAAAGTGTTTTAGATATCTGGGAGTGGATCTGGCAGCGGATGGAACCATGGAAGCGGAAGTGGATCATAGGGTGGGGGAGGGGGCGAAAATCCTGGGAGCCTTGAAGAATGTGTGGAAGTCGAGAACATTATCTCGGAAAGCAAAAATGGGTATGTTTGAAGGAATAGTGGTTCCAACAATTTTGTATGGTTGCGAGGCGTGGGCTATGGATAGAGTTGTGCGCAGGAGGATGGATGTGCTGGAAATGAGATGTTTGAGGACAATGTATGGTGTGAGGTGGTTTGATCGAGTAAGTAACGTTAGGGTAAGAGAGATGTGTGGAAATAAAAAGAGCATGGTTGAGAGAGCAGAAGAGGGTGTTTTGAAATGGTTTGGTCACATGGAGAGAATGAGTGAGGAAAGATTGACCAAGAGGATATATGTGTCAGAGATGGAGGGAACGAGGAGAAGTGGGAGACCAAATTGGAGGTGGAAAGACGGAGTGAAAAAGATTTTGAGTGATCGGGGCCTGAACATGCAGGAGGGTGAAAGGAGGGCAAGGAATAGTGTGAATTGGATCGATGTGGTATACCGGGATTGACGTGCTGTCAGTGGATTGAATCAGGGCATGTGAAGCGTCTGGGGTAAACCATGGAAAGCTGTGTAGGTATGTATATTGTTCTCACCTTTTTCCATTCTGTACTGAGTCTCTCCTGGTACTTCCTCCCACAAGTCTCCTTCTCAAGCTCACTTACTCTCACCACCTTCTTCACCCCAACATTCACTCTTCTTTTCTGAAAACCCATACAAATCTTCACCTTCGCCTCCACAAGATAATGATCAGACATCCCTCCACTTGCACCTCTCAGCACATTAACATCCAAAAGTCTCTCTTTCGCGCGCCTGTCAATTAACACGTAATCCAATAACGCTCTCTGGCCATCTCTCCTACTTACATATGTATACTTATGTATATCTCTCTTTTTAAACCAGGTATTCCCAATCTCCAGTCCTTTTTCAGCACATAAATCTACAAGCTCTTCACCATTTCCATTTACAACACTGAACACCCCATGTATACCAATTATTCCCTCAACTGCCACATTACTCACCTTTGCATTCAAATCACCCATCACTATAACCCGGTCTCATGCATCAAAACCACTAACACACTCATTCAGCTGCTCCCAAAACACTTGCCTCTCAGGATCTTTCTTCTCATGCCCAGGTGCATATGCACCAATAATCACCCATCTCTCTCCATCAACTTTCAGTTTTACCCATATTAATCGAGAATTTACTTTCTTACATTCTATCACATACTCCCACAACTCCTGTTTCAGGAGTACTGCTACTCCTTCCCTTGATCTTGTCCTCTCACTAACCCCTGACTTTACTCCCAAGACATTCCCAAACCACTCTTCCCCTTTACCCTTGAGCTTCGTTTCACTCAGAGTCAAAACATTCAGGTTCCTTTCCTCAAACATACCACCTATCTCTCCTTTTTTCACATCTTGGTTACATCCACACACATTTAGACACCCCAATCTGAGTCTACGAGGAGGATGAGCACTCCCCGCGTGACTCCTTCTGTTTCCCATTTTTTTTAGAAAGTTAAAATTACAAGGAGGGGAGGATTTCTAGCCCCCTGCTCCCGTCCCCTCTAGTCGCCTTGATAGAGATGCTCTGTGGAAGGTATTAAGAATATATGGTGTGGGAGGCAAGTTGTTAGAAGCAGTGAAAAGTTTTTATCGAGGATGTAAGGCATGTGTACGTGTAGGAAGAGAGGAAAGTGATTAGTTCTCAGTGAATGTAGGTTTGCAGCAGGGGTGTGTGATGTCTCCCTGGTGTTTAATTTGTTTATGGATGGGGTTGTTAGGGAGGTGAATGCAAGAGTTTTGGAAAGAGGAGCAAGTATGAGGTCTGTTGTGGATGAGAGAGCTTGGGAAGTGAGTCAGTTGTTGTTCGCTGATGATACAGCGCTGGTGGCTGATTCATGTGAGAAACTGCAGAAGCTGGTGACTGAGTTTGGTAAAGTGTGTGAAAGAAGAAAGTTAAGAGTAAATGTGAATAAGAGCAAGGTTATTAGGTACAGTAGGGTTGAGGGTCAAGTCAGTTGGGAGGTAAGTTTGAATGGAGAAAAACTGGAGGAAGTAAAGTGTTTTAGATATCTGGGAGTGGATCTGGCAGCGGCTGGAACCATGGAAGCAGAAGTGAATCATAGGATGGAGGAGGGGACGAAAATCCTGGGAGCCTTGAAGAATGTGTGGAAGTCAAGAACATTATCTTGGAAAGCAAAAATGGGTATGTTTGAAGGAATAGTGGTTCCAACGATATTGTATGGTTGCGAGGCGTGGACTATGGATAGAGTTGTGTGCAGGAGGGTGGATGTGCTGGAAATGAGATGTTTGAGGACAGTGTGTGGTGTGAGGTGGTTTGATCAAGTAATGTAAGGGTAAGAGAGATGTGTGGAAATAAAAAGAGCGTGGTCGAGAGAGCAGAGGAGGGTGTTTTGAAATGGTTTGGGCACAAGGAGAGAATGAGTGAGGAAAGATTGACCAAGAGGATATATGTGTCGGAGGTGGAAGGAATGAGGAGAAGTGGGAGACCAAGTTGGAGGTGGAAAGATGGAGTGAAAAAGATTTTGAGTGATCGGGGCCTGAACATTCTGGAGGGTGAAAGGCGGGCAAGGAATAGAGTGAATTGGATCGATGTGGTATACTGGGGTCGACATGCTGTCAATGGAGTGAATCAGGGCATGTGAAGCGTAAACCATGGAAAGTTCTGTAACGCCTGGATGTGGAAAGGGAGCTGTGGTTTCGGGCATTATTGCATGACAGCTAGAGACTGAGTGTGAACGAATGGGGCCTTTGTTGTCTTTTCCTAGCGCTACCTCGCACACATGAGGGGGAAGGGGATGTTATTCCATGTGTGGCAAGGTGGCGATGGGAATGAATAAAGGTAGACAGTGTGAATTGTGTGCATGTGTATATATGTATGTGTCTGTGTGTGTATATATATGTGTACATTGAGATGTATGGGTATGTATATTTGCGTGTGTGGACGTGTATGTACATACATGTGTATGGGGGTGGGTTGGGCCATTTCTTTCGTCTGTTTCCTTGCGCTACCTCGCAAACGCGGGAGACAGCGACAAAGCAAAATAGATAAATATATATATATATATATATATTTTTTTTTTTTTTTTTTTTTTTTTTTTTTTTTATACTTTGTCGCTGTCTCCCGCGTTTGCGAGGTAGCGCAAGGAAACAGACGAAAGAAATGGCCCAACCCCCCCCCCCCCATACACATGTACATACACACATCCAGACACGCAAATATACATACCTACACAGCTTTCCATGGTTTACCCCAGACGCTTCACATGCCTTGCTTCAATCCACTGACAGCACGTCAACCCCTGTATACCACATGACTCCAATTCACTCTATTTCTTGCCCTCCTTTCACCCTCCTGCATGTTCAGGCCCCGATCACACAAAATCTTTTTCACTCCATCTTTCCACCTCCAATTTGGTCTCCCTCTTCTCCTCGTTCCCTCCACCTCCGACACATATATCCTCTTGGTCAATCTCTCCTCACTCATTCTCTCCATGTGCCCAAACCATTTCAAAACACCCTCTTCTGCTCTCTCGACCACGCTCTTTTTATTTCCACACATCTCTCTTACACTTACGTTACTTACTCGATCAAACCACCTCACACCACACATTGTCCTCAAACATCTCATTTCCAGCACATCCATCCTCCTGCGCACATCTCTATCCATAGCCCACGCCTCGCAACCATACAACATTGTTGGAACCACTATTCCCTCAAACATACCCATTTTTGCTTTCCGAGATAATGTTCTCGACTTCCACACATTTTTCAAGGCTCCCAAAATTTTCGCCCCCTCCCCCACCCTATGATCCACTTCCGCTTCCATGGTTCCATCCGCTGACAGATCCACTCCCAGATATCTAAAACACTTCACTTCCTCCAGTTTTTCTCCATTCAAACTCACCTCCCAATTGACTTGACCCTCACCCCTACTGTACCTAATAACCTTGCTCTTATTCACATTTACTCTCAACTTTCTTCTTCCACACACTTTACCAAACTCAGTCACCAGCTTCTGCAGTTTCTCACATGAATCAGCCAACAGCGCTGTATCATCAGCGAACAACAATTGACTCACTTCCCAAGCTCTCTCATCCCCAACAGACTTCATACTTGCCCCTCTTTCCAGGACTCTTGCATTTACCTCCTTTACAACCCCATCCATAAACAAATTAAACAACCATGGAGACATTGAGAGGGTGAAGGCATGTACAGAGCATCAGATTGGGGAAGAGCAGTGCGGTTTCAGAAGTGGTAGAGGATGTGTGGATCAGGTGTTTGCTTTGAAGAATGTATGTGAGAAATACTTAGAAAAGCAAATGGATTTGTATGTAGCATTTATGGATCTGGAGAAGGCATATGATAGAGTTGATAGAGATGCTCTGTGGAAGGTATTAAGAATATATGGTGTGGGAGGCAAGTTGTTAGAAGCAGTGAAAAGTTTTTATCGAGGATGTAAGGCATGTGTACGTGTAGGAAGAGAGGAAAGTGATTGGTTCTCAGTGAATGTAGGTTTGCGGCAGGGGTGTGTGATGTCTCCATGGTTGTTTAATTTGTTTATGGATATATATATATATATATATATATATTGTGTGCAGGAGGGTGGATGTGCTGGAAATGAGATGTTTGAGGACAATATGTGGTGTGAGGTGGTTTGATCGAGTAAGTATATATATATATATATATATATATATATATATATATATATATATATATATATATGGTGAGAGTGAGTGAGCTTGGGAAGGAGACTTGTTTGAGGAAGTACCAGGAGAGACTGAGTGCAGAATGGAAAAAGGTAAGAGCAATGCTCGTAAAGAGAGTGGGAGAGGAATGGGATGTATTTAGGGAATCAGTGATGGCTTGCACAAAAGATGTTTGTGGCATGAGAAAGATGGGATGTGGGCAGATTAGAAAGGGTTGTGAGTGGTGGGATGAAGAAGTAAGATTATTAGTGAAAGAGAAGAGAGAAGCATTTGGTCAATTTTTGCAGAGAAATAGTGCAAATGACTGGGAGATGTATAAGAGAAAGAGGCAAGAGGTCAAGAGAAAGGTGCAAGAGGTGAAAAAAGAAGGCAAATGAGAGTTGGGGTGAGAGAGTATCATTAAATTTCCGTGAGAAGAAAAGATGTTTTGGAAGGAGGTAATAAAGTGCATAAGACAAGAGAACAAATGGGAACATTGGTGAAGGGTGCTAATGGGGAGGTAATAACAAGTAGTGGTGATGTGAGAAGGAGATGGAGTGAGTATTTTGAAGGTCTGTTGAATGTGTTTGATAATAGAGTGGCAGATATAGGATGTTTTAGTCAAGGTGGAGTGGGAAGTGAAAGGGTCAGGGAGAATCATTTGGTAAACGGAAAAGAGGTAGTGAAAGCTTTGCGAGAGATGAAAGCCAGCAAGGCGGCGGATTTCAATGGTATTGCAGTGGAATTTATTAAAAAAGGAGGTGACTGTGTTATTGACTGGTTGGTGAGGATATTTAATGTATGTATGGCTCATGGTGAAGTGCCTGAGGATTGGCAGAATACATGCATAGTGCCATTGTACAGTGGTAAAGGGGGTAAAGGTGAGTGTTCAAATTACAGAGGAATATGTTTGTTGAGTATTCCTGGTAAATTATATGGGAGGGTATTGATTGAGAGGGTGAAGGCATGTACAGAGCATCAGATTGGGGAAGATCAGTGTGGTTTCAGAAGTGGTAGAGGATGTGTGGACCAGGTGTTTGCTTTGAAGAATGTATGTGAGAAATACTTAGAAAAGCAAATGGATTTGTATGTAGCACTTATGGATCTGGAGAAGGCATATGAAAAGAGTTGGTAGAGATGCTCTATGAACGGAATTAAGAATGTATGGTGTGGGAGGCAAGTTGCTAGAAGAAGTGAAAAGTTTAATCGAGGATGTAAGGCATGTGTACAAGTAGGAAGAGAGGAAAGTGTTTGGTTCTCAGTGAATATCGGTTTGTGGTATTCCCAGGAATACTCAACAAACTTATGCCTCTGTAATTTGAGCACTCACCTTTATCCCCTTTGCCTTTATACAATGGCACTATGGTATAAAGGCACTATGCAAGCATTCCTCCAATCCTCAGGCACTTCACCATGAGTCATACATATATTAAATAACCTTACCAACCAGTCAACAACACTGTCACCCCCCCTTTTTTTGATAAGTTCCACTGCAATACCATCCAAACCCGCTGCCTTGCCAGCTTTCATCTTCTGCAAAGCTTTTACTACCTCTTCTCTGTTTACCAAATCATTCTCCCTAACTCTCTGACTTTGTACACCACCTCGACCAAAACACCCTGTATCTGCCACTCTTATCAAACACATTCAACAAACCTTCAAAATACTCACTCCATCTCCTTCTCATCACCACTTCTTGTTATCACCTCCCCATTAGTCCCCTTCACTGATGTTCCCATTTGTTCCCTTGTCTTACGCACTTTATTTACCTCCTTCCAAAACATCTTTTTATTCTCCCTAAAATTTGATACTCTCTCACCCCAACTCTCATTTGCCCTCTTTTTCAACTCTTGCACCTTTCTCTTGATCTCCTGCCTCTCTCTTCTCTTTCACTAATAATCTTACTTCTTCATCCCATCACTCACTCCCCTTTCTAATGTGCCCACCTCCCACACTTCTCATGCCACAATCATCTTATGTGCAAGCCATCACTGTTTCCCAAAATACATCCCATTCCTCCCCCACTCCCCTTACCTCCTCTGTGCTCACCTTTTTCCATTCTGTACTCAGTCTCTCCTGGTACCTCCTCACACAAGTCTCCTTCCCAAGCTCACTTACTCTCACCACTCTCTTCTACCCAACATCCTCTCTCCTTTTCTGAAAACCTCTACAAATCTTCACCTTCACCTCCCCAAGATAATGATCAGACATCCCTCCAGTTACACCTCTCATTACATTGACATCCAAGAGTCTCTCTTTCGCGTGCCTATCAATTAACATGTAATCCAATAACACTCTCAGGCTATCTCTCCTACTTACATACATATACTTATGCATATCTCTCTTTTTAAACCAGGTATTCCCAATCACCAGTCCTTTTTCAGCACACTAATCTATAAGCTCTTCATTTCCATTAACAACACTGAAAACACCTTGTACACCAATTATTCCCTCAACTGCCACATTACTCACCTTTGCATTCAAATCACCCATCACTATAACCCGGTCTCTTGCATCAAATCTACTAATACATTCACTCAGCTGCTCCCAAAACACTTGCCTCTCATGATCTTTCTTCTCATGCCCAGGTGCATATTTACCGATAATCACCCATCTCTCTCCATCCACTTTCAGTTTTACCCATATCAATCTAGAGTTTACTTTCTTACACTCTATCACATACTCCCACCACTCCTGCTTCAGGAGTAGTGCTACTCCTTCCCTTGCTCTTGTCCTCTCACCAACCCCTGACTTTACTCGCAAGACTTTCCCAAACCACTCTTCCCCTATACCTTTGAGCTTCATTTCACTCAGAGCCAGAACATCCAGGTTCCTTTCCTCACACATACTACCTATCTCTCCTTTTTTCTCATTGTGGTTACATCCACACACATTTAGACACCACAGTCTGAGCCTTCGAGGAATATGAACACTCCCCGCGTGACTACTCCTGTTTCCCCTTTTAGAAAGTTAGAATAAAAGGAGGGTGGGTTTCTAGCCCCCCGATCCCTTCCCTTTTAGTCGCCTTCTATGACATGTGAGGAATGGGTGGGAAGTATTTTTTCTCCCCTATCCCCAGGGGATATATTGGGGAAGAGCAGTGTGTTTTTAGATGTGGTAGAGGATGTGTGGATCAGGTGCTTGCTTTGAAGAATATATGGGAAAAATACTCAGAAAAATAGATGGAACTGTGTGTAGCATTTATGGATCTGGAGAAGACATATGATAGGGTTGATAGAGATGCTTTGTGGGAGGCTTTAAGCGTATATCATGTGGCAGGTAATTTGCTGGAAGCAGTGAAAAGTTTTTATCAAGGATGCGAGGCATGTGTATGAGTGGGAAGAGAGGAAAGTGATTTGTTCCCAGTGAATGTCAGTCTGTGGCAAGGATGTGTGATGTCCCCATTGTTGTTTAATTTGTTTATGGATGGAGTGGTTATTGAGGTAAATGTAAGAGTTTTGGAGAGAGGGGCAAGAATGCAGTCTGTTGTGGATGAGAGGGCCTGGGAAGTGGGTCAGTTGCTGTTTGCCGATGATACAGCTCTAATGGCTGATTCGTGTGAGAAACTTCAGAAGTTGGTAACACTCTGGGAAACTGTGAAAGGAGAAAGGTGAGAGGAAATGTGAATAAGAGCAAGGTTACTATATTAGGTTCAGTAGGGTTGAGGGACAAGTTGATTGGGGTGTAAGTTTGCAAGGAGAAAAATTGGGAAAAATGAAGTGTTTTAGATATCTGAGAGCAGACTTAGCAGCGGATGGAATCATGGAAGCGGAAGTGAGTCACAGGGTTGGGGAGGGTATGAAGGTTCTGAAGCATCGAAGAATGTGTTGAGGGAGAGAACGTTATCTTGGAGAGCAAAAATGGGTATGTTTGAAGGAATAGTAGTGCCAACAATGTTATATGGTTACGAGACATAGGTTATAGATAGGGTTGTACGGAGGAGGGTGGATGTGTTGGAAATGAAATGTTTGAGGACAAAATGTGGTGTGAGGTGGTTTGATCGAGTAAGTAATGAAAGGGTAAGAGAGAGGTGTGGTAATAAAAAGAGTGTGGTTGAGAGAACAGAAGAGGGTGTTTTGAAATGGTTTGGTCACATGGAGAGAATGAGTGAGGAAAGATTGACAAAGAGGATATATGTGTCAGAGATTGAAGGAAGAAGAAGTGGGAGACCAAATTGGAGGTGAAAGGTTGGAGTGAAAAATTATTTGAACATTCGGGGCCTGAACATACAGGAGAGTGAAAGGCTTGCAAGGAATAGAATGAATTGGAATGATGTGGTATATACTGGGATTGACTTGCTGTTTTCCTGTGGAGCAGGTAGGCAACAGGAATGGATGAAGGCAAGCAGGTAAAAATATGTACATGTGTATGTATGTATTGTCTGCGTATGTGTATTTAAAAGAATAAAAAGATGTTTTGGAAGGAGGTAAATAAAGTGCGTAAGACAAGGGAGCAAATGGGACCTTCAGTGAAGGGGGCAAATGTGGAGATGATAACAAGTAGTGGTGATGTGAGAAGGAGATGGAGTGAGTATTTTGAAGGTTTGTTGAATGTGTTTGATGATAGAGTGGCAGATATAGGATGTTTTGGTCGAGGTGGTGTGCAAAGTGAGAGGGTTAGGGAAAATGATTTGGTAAATAGAGAAGAGGTAGTAAAAGCTTCACGGAAGATGAAAGCCAGCAAGGCAGCAGGTTTGGATGGTGTTGCTGTGGAATTTATTAAAAAAGGGGGTGACTGTATTGTTGACTGGTTGGTGAGGTTATTTAATGTATGTATGATTCATGGTGAGGTGCCTGAGGATTGGCGGAATGCTTGCATAGTGCCATTGTACAAAGGCAAAGGGGATAAGAGTGAGTGCTCAGAATTACAGAGGTATAAGTTTGTTGAGTATTCCTGGTAAATTTTATGGGAGGGGATTGATTGAGAGGGTGAAGGCATGTACAGAGCATCAGATTGGGGAAGAGCAGTGTGGTTTCAGATGTGGTAGAGGATGTGTGGATCAGGTGTTTGCTTTGAAGAATGTATGTGAGAAATGCTTAGAAAAACAAATGGATTTGTATGTAGCATTTATGGATCTGGAGAAGGCATATGATAGAGTTGATAGAGATGCTCTGTGGAAGGTATTAAGAATATATGGTGTGGGAGGCAAGTTGTTAAAAGCAGTGAAAAGTTTTTATCGAGGATGTAAGGCATGTGTACGTGTAGGAAGAGAGGAAAGTGATTGGTTCTCAGTGAATGTAGGTTTGTGGCAGGGGTGTGTGATGTCTCCATGGTTGTTTAATTTGTTTATGGTTGGGGTTGTTAGGGAGGTGAATGCAAGAGTTTTGGAAAGAGGGGCAAGTATGCAGTCTGTTGTGGATGAGAGAGCTTGGGAAGTGAGTCAGCTGTTGTTTGCTGATGATACAGCGCTGGTGGCTGATTCATGTAAGAAACTGCAGAAGTTGGTGACTGAGTTTGGTAAAGTGTGTGAAAGAAGAAAGTTAAGAGTAAATGTGAATAAGAGCAAGGTTGTTAAGTACAATAGGGTTGAAGGTCAAGTCATTTGGGAGGTAAGTTTGAATGGAGAAAAACTGAAGGAAGTGAAGTGTTTTAGCTATCTGGGAGTGAATTTGGCAGTGGATGGAACCATGGGAGCGGAAGTGAATCATAGGGTGGGGGAGGGGGCGAAAATTCTGGGAGCCTTGAAGAAGGTGTGGAAGTCGAGAACATTATCTCAGAGTGCAAAAATGGGTATGTTTGAAGGAATAGTGGTTCCAACAATGTTGTATGGTTGCGCAGCGTGGGCTGTGGATAGAGTTGTGCACAGGAGGGTGGATGTGCTGGAAATGAGATGTTTGAGGACAATATGTGGTGTGAGGTGGTTTGATCGTGTATGTAATAATAGGGTAAGAGAGATGTGTGGTAATAAAAAGAGTGTGGTTGAGAGAGCAGAAGAGGGTGTTTTGAAATGGTTTGGGCACATGGAGAGAATGAGTGAGGAAAGATTGACCAAGATGATATATGTGTCAGAGGTGGAGGGAACGAGGAGAAGTAGGTGACTAAATTGGAGGTGTAAAGATGGAGTGAAAAAGATTTTGAATAATCGGGGCCTGAACATGCAGGAGGGTGAAAGGAGGGCAAGGAATAGAGTGAATTGGAACGATGTGGTATACCGAGGTCAATGTGCTGTCAATGGAAGATGAAAGTGGGCAAGGCAGCAGGTTTGGATGGTATTGCAGTGGAATTTATTAAAATAAAAGGGGTGACTGTATTGTTGACTGGTTGGTAAGGTTATTTAATGTATGTGTGACTCATGGTGAGGTGCTTGAGGATTGGCGGAATGCTTGCCTAGTGTCGTTGTACAAAGGCAAAGGGGATAATAGTGAGTGCTCAAATTACAGAGGTATAAGTTTGTTGAGTATTCCCGGGAAATTATATGGAAGGGTATTGGTTGAGAGGGTGAAGGCATGTACAGAGCATCAGATTGGGGAAGAGCAGTGTGGTTTCAGAAATGGTAGAGAATGTGTGGATCAGGTGTTTGCTTTGAAGAATGTATATGAGAAATACTTAGAAAAGCAAATGGATTTCTATGTAGCATTTATGGATCTGGAGAAGGCATACGATAAGAGTTGATAGAGATGCTCTATGGAAGGCATTAAGAATATATGGTGTGGGAGGCAAGTTGTTAGAAGCAGTGAAAAGTTTTTATCAAGGATGTAAGGCATGTGTACGTGTAGGAAGAGAGGAAAGTGATTGGTTCTCAGTGAATGTAGGTTTGCGGCAGGGGTGTGTGATGTCTCCATGGTTATTTAATTTGTGTATGGATGGGGTTGATAGGGAGGTGAATGCAAGAGTTTGGGAAAGGGGGGCAAGCATATGCAGTCTGTTGTGGATGAGAGAGCTTGGGAAGTGAGTCAGTTGTTGTTCACTGATGATACAGTGCTGGTGGCTGATTCGTGTGAGAAACTGCAGAAGCTGGTGACTGAGTTTGGTAAAGTGTGTGAAAGAAGAAAGCTGAGAGTAAATGTGAATAAGAGCAGGGTTATTAGGTACTGTAGGGTTGAGGGATAAGTAAATGGGGAGGTAAGTTTGAATAGAGAAAAACTGGAGGAAGTGAAGTGTTTTAGATATCTGGGAGTGGATTTGGCGGCAGATGGAACCATGGAAGTGGAAGTGAGTCATAGGGTGGGGGAAGGGGCGAAAATTCTGGGAGCGTTGAAGAATGTGTGGAAGTCGAGAACTTTATCTCGGAAAGCAAAAATGGCTATGTTTGAAGGAATAGTGGTTCCAACAATGTTGTATAGTTGCGAGGCATGGGCTCTCTCAACCACACTCTTTTTATTACCACACATCTCTGTTACCCTATTATTACTTATTCAAACCATCTCACACCACATATTGTCCTCAAACATCTCATTTCCAGCATATCCACCCTCCTCCGCACAACTCTATGTATTGCCCACGCCTCGCAACCATACAGCATTGTTGGAACCACTATTCCTTTAAACATACCTATTTTTGCTTTCTGAGATAATGTTCTCGACTTCCACACATTCTTTAACGCTCCCAGAACTTTTGCCCCCTCCCCCACCCTATGATTCACTTTTGCTTCCATGGTTCTTTCCGCTGCCAAATTCACTCCCAGATATCTAAAACACTTCACTTCCTCCAGTTTTTCTCTATTCAAACTTACCTCCCCATTTACTTATCCCTCAACCCTACAGTACCTAATAACCCTTGCTCTTATTCACATTTACTCTCAGCTTTCTTCTTTCACACACTTTACCAAACTCAGTCACCAGCTTCTGCAGTTTCTCACATGAATCAGCCACCAGCACTGTATCATCAGCGAACAACAACTGACTCACTTCCCAAGCTCTTTCATCCACAACAGACTGCATACTTGCCCCTCTTTCCAAAACTCTTGCATTCACCTCCATAACAACCCCATCCATAAACAAATTAAACAACCATGGAAACATCACACACCCTTGCCACAAATCTACATTCACTGATTCAGCTGCTGTGTGGGAAAAAAGATTTCCACAGCTACAGTGAAAAAAGTACATACTCAGCCAAACAAAAAATTAATAGGTAAATTTATACCCAACCCATAGTGAATGGGTAATAAGTCTGATACCAGAACATACAGTTTTGTAAATTCCTTAAGTTATATGTGTTGCAAGATATCACTGTGAAACTACGGAATTAATTGATTGATTATCACTGGCCCTTCTTTTCATTTTCTAAATATTGCATTTCATATAATCTTCTGTTACCTGTCTTTTTTTTTTTTTTTTTTTTTTTTTTTTGCTCCCTTTGATCAAATTATTTTTCCTTTCCAGTATCTCTAACTTCCTCAGTTTGCTTTCCCTCCTCTTCCTCTTCCTGATCCATACTAACAGTTTTGTTTAGATGCTACTGTTCACCCCTTGTTGAATTTCTCCAACTAAACACTGTACATGTCTGTCATTTGAGTTGTAGTTTTATTACATTAATGAATTTGTCATGCTGTTGGATATATTATTTATGCCTGTTTTGTTAGTCTATACCCTTGCCATGTAACTTGAGAAATGTGTAAATTTTTTTGTGTTAACTTCTTAGTATTAATGAGTTGTTTATTAGTGAGATGTAATTCACAGAAGCTTGATTAAGAAGTTTTGCTACAATATTTTAGGTAAAAGTGAAGATATGCCAAAAAGCAAGTTTTAATACTGTGCACTTAATATTTCAATTTTAATAGCTAAGGTTTTGCTGTGTGTGTATATATATATATATATATATATATTTTTTTTTTTTTTTGCCGCTGTCTCCCGCGTTTGCAAGGTAGCGCAAGAAAACAGACGAAAGAAATGGCCCAACCCACCCCCGTACACATGTATATACATACGTCCACACACGCAAATATACATACCTACACAGCTTTCCATGGTTTACTCCAGACGCTTCACATGCCCTGATTCAATCCACTGACAGCACGTCAACCCCGGTATACCACATCGATCCAATTCACTCTATTCCTTGCCCTCCTTTCACCCTCCTGCATATACAGGCCCCGATCACACAAAATCTTTTTCACTCCATCTTTCCACCTCCAATTTGGTCTCCCACGTCTCCTCGTTCCCTCCACCTCCGACACATATATCATCTTGGTCAATCTTTCCTTACTCATTCTCTCCATGTGCCCAATCCATTTCAAAACACCCTCTTCTGCTCTCTCAACCACGCTCTTTTTATTTCCACACAGCTCTCTTACCCTTACGTTACTTACTCGATCAAACCACCTCACACCACACATTGTCCTCAAACATCTCATTTCCAGCACATCCATCCTCCTGCGCACAACTCTATCCATAGCCCACACCTCGCAACCAAACAACATTGTTGGAACCACTATTCCTTCAAACATACCTATTTTTGCTTTCCGAGATAATGTTCTCGACTTCCACACATTCTACAAGGCTCCCAGGATTTTCGTCCCCTCCCCACCCTATGATCCACTTCCGCTTCCATGGTTCCATCCGCTGCCAGATCCACTCCCAGATATCTAAAACACTTTATATATTTATATATATATATATATATATATATATATATATATATATATATATATGTATATATATATATATATATATATATATATATATATATATATATATATATATATATATATATATATATATATATATATATATATATATATATAAATATCCCTGGGGATAGGGGAGAAAGAATACTTCCCATGCATTCCTCATGTGTCGTAGAAGGCGCCTAAAGGGTACGGAAGCGAGGGGCTGGAAACCCTCCCCTCTTTGTATTTTAACTTTCTAAAAGGGGAAACAGAAGAAGGAGTCACGCGGGGAGTGCTCATCCTCCTCGAAGGCTCAGATTAGGGTGTCTAAATGTGTGTGGATGTAACCAAGATGAGAAAAAAGGAGAGATAGGTAGTAGGTTTCAGGAAAGGAACCTGGATGTTTTGGCTCTGAGTGAAACGAAGCTCAAGGGTAAAGGGGAAGAGTGGTTTGGGAATGTCTTAGGAGTAAAGTCAGGGGTTAGTGAGAGGACTAGAGCAAGGGAAGGAGTAGCACTACTCCTGAAACAGGAGTGGTGGGAGTATGTGATAGAGTGTAAGAAAGTAAACTCTAGATTGATATGGGTAAAACTGAAAGTGGATGGAGAGAGATGGGTGATTATTGGTGCATATGCACCTGGGCATGAGAAGAAAGATCATGAGAGACAAGTGTTTTGGGAGCAGCTGAGTGAGTGTGGTAGAAGTTTTGATGCACGAGACCGGGCAATAGTGATGGGTGATTTGAATGCAGAGGTGAGTAATGTGGCAGTTGATAATAATTGGTGTACATGGGGTGTTCAGTGTTGTAAATGGAAATGGTGATGAGCTTTTAGATTTATGTGATTATGTGCAAGGTGTTTTCAGTGTTGTTAATGGGAATGAAGAGCATATAGATTTGTGTGCTGAAAATGGACTGGTTATTGGGAATACCTGGTTTAAAAAGAGAGATATACATAAGTATACGTATGTAAGTAGGAGAGATGGCCAGAGAGCATTGTTGGATTACGTGTTAATTGATAGGCGCGAGAAAGAGAGACTTTTGGATATGAATGTGCTGAGAGGTGCAACTGGAGGGATGTCTGATCATTATCTTGTGGAGGTGAAGGTGAAGATTTGTAGAGGTTTTCAGAAAAGAAGAGAGAATGTTGGGGGGAAGAGGGTGGTGAGATTAAGTGAGCTTGGGAAGGAGACTTGTGTGAGGAAGTACCAGGAGAGACTGAGTTGAGAATGGAAAAAGGTGGGTACAAAGGAGGTAAGGGGAGTGGGTGAGAAATGGGATGTATTTAGGGAAGCAGTGATGGCTTATGCAAAAGATGCATGTGGCATGAGAAGTGTGGGAGGTGGGCAGATTAGAAAGGGTAGTGAGTGGTGGGATGAAGAAGTAAGATTATTAGTGAAAGAGAAGAGAGAGGCATTTGGACGTTCTTTGCAGGGAAATAATGCAAATGACTGGGAGATGTGTAAAAGAAAGAGGCAGGAGGTCAAGAGAAAGGTGCAAGAGGTGAAAAAGAGGGCAAATGAGAGTTGGGGTGAGAGTATCATTAAATTTTAGGGAGAATAAAAAGATGTTTTGGAAGGAGGTAAATAAAGTGCGTAAGACAAGGGAACAAATGGGAACTTCAGTGAAGGGGGCTAATGGGGAGGTGATAACAAGTAGTAGTGATGTGAGAAGGCGATGGAGTGAGTCTTTTGAAGGTTTGTTGAATGTGTTTGATGATAGAGTGGCAGATATAGTGTGTTTTGGTCAATGTGGTGTGCAAAGTGAGAGGGTTAGGGAAAATGATTTGGTAAACAGAGAAGAGGTGGTAAAAGCTTTGCAGAAGATGAAAGCCGGCAAGGCAGCGGGTTTGGATGGTATTGTAGTGGAATTTATAAAAAGAAGGGGGTGACTGTGTTGTTGACTGGTTGGTAAGGTTATTTAATGTATGTATGATTCATGGTGAGGTGCCTGAGGATTGGTGGAATGCTTGCATAGTGCCATTGTACAAAGGCAAAGGGAACAAAGGTGAGTGCTCAAATTACAGAGGTATAAGTTTGTTGAGTATTCCTGGTAAATTATATGGGAGGATATTGATTGAGAGGGTGAAGGCATGTACAGAGCATCAGATTGGGGAAGAGCAGTGTGGTTTCAGAGGTGGTAGAGGATGTGTGGATCAGGTGTTTGCTTTGAGGAATGTATGTGAGAAATACTTAGAAAAGCATATGGATTTGTATGTAGCATTCATGGATCTGGAGAAGGCATATGATAGAGTTGACAGAGATGCTCTGTGGAAGGTGTTAAGAATATATGGTGTGGGAGGCAAGTTGTTAGAAGCAGTGAAAAGTTTTTATCGAGGATGTAAGGCATGTGTACGTGTAGGAAGAGAGGAAAGTGATTGGTTCTCAGTGAATGTAGGTTTGCGGCAGGGGTGTGTGATGTCTCCATGGTTGTTTAAACTGTTTATGGATGGGGTTGTTAGGGAGGTGAATGCAAGAGTTTTGGAAAGAGGGGCAAGTATGCAGTCTGTTGTGGATGAGAGAGCTTGGGAAGTGAGTCAGTTGTTGTTTGCTAATGATACAGCTCTGGTGGCTGATTCATGTGAGAAACTGCAGAAGCTGGTGACTGAGTTTGGTAAAGTGTGTGAAAGAAGAAAGTTGAGAGTAAATGTGAATAAGAGCAAGGTTATTAGGTATAGTAGGGTTGAGGGTCAAGTCAGTTGGGAGGTAAGTTTGAATGGAGTAAAACTGGAGGAAGTGAAGTGTTTTAGATATCTGGGAGTGGATTTAGCAGCGGATGGAACCATAGAAGCGGAAGTGAATCATAGGGTGGGGGAGGGAGCAAAAATTCTGGGAGCCTTGAAGAATGTGTGGAATTTGAAAACATTATCTCGGAAAGCAAAAATGGGTATGTTTGAAGGAATAGTGGTTCCAACAATGTTGTATGGTTGTGAGGCGTGGGCTACGGATAGAGTTGTGCGCAGGAGGATGGATGTGCTGGAAATGAGATGTTTGAGGACAATATGTTGTGTGAGGTGGTTTGATCGAGTAAGTAATAATAGGGTAAGAGAGATGTGTGGTAATAAAAAGAGTGTGGTTGAGAGAGCAGAAGAGGGTGTTTTGAAATGGTTTGGTCACATGGAGAGAATGAGTGAGGAAAGATTGAGCAAGAGGATATATGTGTCAGAGGTGGAGGGAACGAGGAGAAGTGGGAGACCAAATTGGAGGTGGAAAGATGGAGTGAAAAAGATTTTGAGTGATCAGGGCCTGAACATGCAGGAGGGTGAAAGGCATGCAAGGAATAGAGTGAATTGGAACGATATGGTATACCGGGGTCGACGTGCTGTCAGTGGATTTAACCAGGTTATGTGAAGTGTCTGCGGTAAACCATGGAAAGTTCTGTGGGGCCTTGATGTGGAAAGGGAACTGTGATTTCGTTGCATTATTACATGGCAGCTAGAGACTGAGTGTGAACGAATGGGGCCTTTGTTGTCTTTTCCTTGCGCTACTTCGCACACTTGAGGGGGAGGGGGTTGTTATTTCATGTGTGGCGATGGGAATGAATAAAGGCAGACAGTAGGAATTATGTACATGTGTATATATGTGTATGTCTGTGTGTGTATATATATATGTATACGTTGAGATTTATCCCCAGGGATAGATAAATATATATATATATATATATATAGTTTTTTCTTTTTTTTTTTATTTTCCAAAAGAAGAAACAGAGAAGGGGGCCAGGTGAGGATATTCCCTTTAAGGCCCAGTCCTCTGTTCTTAATGCTACCTCGCTAATGCGGGAAATGGCGAATAGTATGAAAGAAAAGAAAGAAAATGTATATATATATATATATATGTATAATAATAATAGAGGCTAGAAACCCTCCCCTCCTTGTATTTTGACTTTCTAAAAGGGGAAACAAAAAAAGGAGTCACGTGGGAAGTGCTCATCCTCCTTGAAGGCTCAGATTGGGGTAAATGTGTGTGGATGTAACCAAGATGAGAAAAAAAGGAGAGATAGGTAGTATGTTTGAGGAAAGGAACCTGGATGTTTTGGCTCTGAGAGAAATGAAGCTCAAGGGTAAAGGGGAAGAGTGGTTTGGGAATGTCTTGGGGTTAGTGAGGACAAGAGCCATGGAAGGATTAGCACTACTTCTGAAACAGGACTGGTGGGAGTATGTGATAGAGTGTAAGAAAGTAATCTCTAGATTGATATGGGTAAAACTGAAAGTGGATGGAGAGAAATGGTAGATTATTGGTGCATATGCACTTGGGCATGAGAGCCGAGTGATTTGGGAGCAGCTGAGTGAGTGTGTTAGTAGTATTGATGCATGAGACCAGGTTATAGTGATGGGAGATTTGAAAGCAAAGGTGAGTAATGTGGCAGTTGAGGGAATAATTGGTGTACATGGGGTGTTCAGAGTTGTAAATGGAAATGGTAAAGAGCTTGTAGATTTATGTGCTGAAAAAGGACTGGTGATTGGGAATACCTGGTTTAAAAAGAGAGAGATACATAAGTATGCGTATGTAAGTAGGAGAGATGGCCAGAGAGTGTTATTGGATTACGTGTTAATTGACAGGCGGGCGAAAGAGGTGCAACTGGAAGGATGTCTGATCTTTATCTTGTAGAGGCAAAGGTGGAGATTTGTAAAGGTTTTCAAAAAAGAAGAGAGAATGTTGGGGTGAAGAGAGTGGTGAGAGTAAGTGAGCCTGGGAAGGAGACTTGTGTGACGAAGTACCAGGAGAGACTGAATACGGAATGGAAAAAGGTGAGAACACAGGACATAAGGGGAGTGGGGGAGGAATGTGATGTATTTAGGGAAGCAGTGATAGCTTGCGCAAAAGATGCTTGTGGCATGAGAAGCGTGGGAGGTGGGCAGATTAGAAAGGGCAGTGAGTGGTGGGATGAAGAAGTAAGATTATTAGTGAAATAGAAGAGAGAGGCATTTGGACGATTTTTGCAGGGAAATAATGCAAATGACTGGGAGATGTATAAACAAAAGAGGCAGGAGGCTAAGAGAAAGGTGCAAGAGGTGAAAAAGAGGGCAAATGAGAGTTGGGGTGAGGGACTATCATTAAATTTTAGAGAGAATTAAAAGATGTTTTGGTAGGAGGTAAATAAAGAGCGTAAGACAAGGGAACAAATGGGAACATCACTGAAGGGGGCTAATGGGGAGGTGATAACAAGTAGTGGTAACGTGAGAAGGAGATCAGTGAGTATTTTGAAGGTTTGTTGAATGTTTGATGATAGAGTGGCAGATATAGGGTGCTTTGGTCAAGGTGGTGTGCAAAGTGAGAGGGTTAGAGAAAATGATTCGGTAAACAGAGAAGAGGTAGTAAAAGCTTTGCGGAAGATGAAAGCCAGCAAGGCAGTGGGGTTTGGATGGTATTGCAGTGTAATTTATTAAGGAAGGGAGTGATTGTATTGTTGACTGGTTGGTAAGGTTATTTAATGTATGTATGACTCATGGTGAGGTGCCTGAGTATTGGCAGAATACTTACATAGTGCCAGTGTACAAAGGCAAAGGGGATAAAAGTGAGAGAATTAAAAGATGTTTTGGTAGGAGGTAAATAAAGAGCGTAAGACAAGGGAACAAATGGGAACATCACTGAAGGGGGCTAATGGGGAGGTGATAACAAGTAGTGGTAACGTGAGAAGGAGATCAGTGAGTATTTTGAAGGTTTGTTGAATGTTTGATGATAGAGTGGCAGATATAGGGTGCTTTGGTCAAGGTGGTGTGCAAAGTGAGAGGGTTAGAGAAAATGATTCGGTAAACAGAGAAGAGGTAGTAAAAGCTTTGCGGAAGATGAAAGCCAGCAAGGCAGTGGGGTTTGGATGGTATTGCAGTGTAATTTATTAAGGAAGGGAGTGATTGTATTGTTGACTGGTTGGTAAGGTTATTTAATGTATGTATGACTCATGGTGAGGTGCCTGAGTATTGGCAGAATACTTACATAGTGCCAGTGTACAAAGGCAAAGGGGATAAAAGTGAGAGAATTAAAAGATGTTTTGGTAGGAGGTAAATAAAGAGCGTAAGACAAGGGAACAAATGGGAACATCACTGAAGGGGCTAATGGGGAGGTGATAACAAGTAGTGGTAACGTGAGAAGGAGATCAGTGAGTATTTTGAAGGTTTGTTGAATGTTTGATGATAGAGTGGCAGATATAGGGTGCTTTGGTCAAGGTGGTGTGCAAAGTGAGAGGGTTAGAGAAAATGATTCGGTAAACAGAGAAGAGGTAGTAAAAGCTTTGCGGAAGATGAAAGCCAGCAAGGCAGTGGGGTTTGGATGGTATTGCAGTGTAATTTATTAAGGAAGGGAGTGATTGTATTGTTGACTGGTTGGTAAGGTTATTTAATGTATGTATGACTCATGGTGAGGTGCCTGAGTATTGGCAGAATACTTACATAGTGGCAATGTACAAAGGCAAAGGGGATAAAAGTGAGTGCTCAAATTACAGAGGTATAAGTTTGTCGAGTATTCCTGGTAAATTATATGGGAGGGTATTGATTGAGAGGGTGAAGGCATGCACAGAGCATCAGATTGGGGAAGAGCTGTGTGGTTTCAGAGGTGGTAGAGGATGTGTGGATCAGGTGTTTGCTTTGAAGAATGTATGTGAGAAATACTTGGAAAAGCAAATGGATTTGTATGCAGCATTTATGGATCTGGAGAAGGCATATGACAGAGTTGATAGAGATGTTCTGTGGAAGGTATTAAGACTATATGGTGTGGGAGGCAAGTTGTTAGAAGCAGTGAAAAGTTTTTATCGAGGATGTAAGGCCTGTGTACATGTAGGAAGAGAGGAAAGTGATTGGTTCTCACTGAATGTTGGTTTGTGGCAGGGGTGCATGATGTTTCTCCATGGTTGTTTAATTTGTTTATGGATGGGGTTGTTCGGGAGGGGAATGCAAGAGTTTTGTAAAGAGGGGCAAGTGTGCAGTCTGTTGTGGATGAGAGAGCTTGGGAAGTGAGTCAGTTGTTATTCGCTGATGATATAGCATTGGTGGCTGATTCGGGTGAGAAACTGCAGAAGTTGGTGACTGAGTTTGGTAAAGTGTGTGAAAGAAGAAAGCTGAGAGCAAATGTGGAATAAGAGCAAGGTTATTAGGTACGGTAGGGTTGAGGGATAAGTAAATGGGGAGGTAAGTTTGAATAGAGAAAAACTGGAGGAAGTGAAGTGTTTTAGATATCTGGGAGTGAATTTGGCAGCGGAAAGAACCATGGAAGCGGAAGTGAATCATAGGGTGGGGGAGGGGGCAAAAGTTCTGGGAGTGTTGAAAAATGTGTGAAAGTCGAGAACATTATCTCTTAAAAAAGCAAAAATGGGTATGTTTGAATAAATAGTGGTTCCATCAATGTTATATGGTTGCGAGGCGTGGGCTATAGATAGAGTTGTGCGGAGGAGGATGGATGTGCTGGAAATGAGATGTTTGAGTACAATATGCAGTGTGAGGTGGTTTGATCGAGTAAGTAATGAAAGGGTAAGAGCGATGTGTGGTAATAAATAGAGTGTGGTTGAGAGAGCAGAAGAGGGTGTTTTGAAATGGTTTGGTCACATGGACAGAATGAGTGAGGAAAGATTGACAGAGAGGATATATGTGTCAGAGGTGGAGGGAATGAGGAGAAGTGGGATACCAAGTTGGAGTTGGAAAGATGGAGTGAAAAAGATTTTGAGTGATCGGGTCTTGAACATACAGAAGGGTGAAAGGTGTGCAAGCAGTGGTGATGTGAGAAGGAGATGGAGTGAGTATTTTGAAGATTTGTTGAATGTGTTTGATGATAGAGTGGCAGATATAGGGTGTTTTGGTCGAGGTGGTGTGCAAAGTGAGAGGGTTAGGGAAAATGATTTGGTAAACAGAGAAGAGGTAGTAAAAGCTTTGCGAAAGATGAAAGCCGGCAAGGCAGCAGGTTTGGATGGTATTGCAGTGGAATTTATTAAAAAAGGGGGTAACTGTATTGTTGACTGGTTGGTTAGGTTATTTAATGTATGTATGATTCATGGTGAGGTGCCTGAGGATTGGCGGAATGCTTGCATAGTACCATTGTACAAAGTCAAAGGGGATAAGAGTGAGTGCTCAAATTACAGAGGTGTAAGTTTATTGAGTATTCCTGGTAAATTATATGGGAGGGTATTGATTGAGAGGGTGAAGGCATGTACAGAGCATCAGATTGGGGAAGAGCAGTGTGGTTTTCAGAAGTGGTAGAGGATGTGTGGATCAGGTGTTTGCTTTGAAGAATGTATGTGAGAAATATTTAGAAAAGCAAATGGATTTGTATGTAGCATTTATGGATCTGGAGAAGGCATATGATAGAGTTGATAGAGATGCTCTGTGGAAGGTATTAAGAATATATGGTGTTGGAGGCAAGTTGTTAGAACCAGTGAAAAGGTTTTATCGAGGATGTAAGGCATGTGTACGTGTAGGAAGAGAGGAAAGTGATTTGTTCTCAGTGAATGTAGGTTTGCGGCAGGGGTGTGTGATATTTCCATGGTTGTTTAATTTGTTTATGGATGGGGTTGTTAGGGAGGTGAATGCAAGAGTTTTGGAAAGAGGGGCAAGTATGCAGTCTGTTGTGGATGAAAGAGCTTGGGAAGTGAGTCAGTTGTTGTTCGCTGATGATATAGCACTGGTGGCTGATTCATGTGAGAAACTGCAGAAGCTGGTGACTGAGTTTGGTAAAGTGTGTGAAAGAAGAAAGTTAAGAGTAAAAGTGAATGAGAGCATGGTTATTAGGTACAGTAGGGTTGAGGGTCAAGTCAATTGGGATGTAAGTTTGAATGGAGAAAAACTGGAGGAAGTAAAGTGTTTTAGATATCTGGGAGTGGATCTGGCAGCAGATGGAACCTTGAAGAATGTTTGGAAGTCGAGAACATTGTCTCGGAAGGCAAAAATGGGTATGTTTGAAGAAATAGTGGTTTCAGCAATGTTGTATTGTTGCGAGGTGTGGGCTATGGATAGAGCTGTGCGTAGGAGGGTGGATGTGCTGGAAATGAGATGTTTGAGGACAATATGTGGTGTGAGGTGGTTTGATCGAGTAAGTAATGTAAGGGTAAGAGAGATGTGTGGTAATAAATAGAGTGTGGTTGAGAGAGCAGAAGAGGGTGTTTTGAAATGGTTTCGTCACACGGAGAGAAAGAGTGAAGAAAGATTGACCAAGAGGATATATGTGTCGGAGGTGGAGGGAACGAGGAGAAGTGGGAGACCAAATTGGAGGTGGAAAGATGGAGTGAAAAAGATCGGGGCCTGAACATGCAGGAGGGTGAAAGGCGTGCAGGGAATAGAGTGAATTGGAACGATATGGTATACCGGGGTCGACGTGCTGTCAGTGGATTGAATCAGGGCATATGAAGCGTCTGGGGTAAACCATGGAACGTTCTGTGGCGCCTGGATGTAGAAAGGGAGCTGTGGTTTCGGGCATTATTGCATGACAGCTAGAGACTGTGTGTGAACGAATGGGGCCTCTGTTGTCTTTTCCTAGCGCTACCTCGCACACATGAGGGGGGAGGGGGATGTTATTCCATGTGTGGCGAGGTGGCGATGGGAATGAATAAAGGCAGACAGTGTGAATTGTGTGCATGTGTATATATGTATGTGTCTGTGTGTGTATATATATGTGTACATTGAGATGTATGGGTATGTATATTTGCGTGTGTGGACGTGTATGTATATACATGTGTATGGGGGTGGGTTGGGCCATTTCTTTCGTCTGTTTCCTTGCGCTACCTCGCAAACGCGGGAGACAGCAACAAAGCAAAATAATAATAATAATAATATATATATATATATATATATATATATATATATATATATATATATATATATATATATATATATATCGTGCGTCTATCAATAAACACGTAATCCAATAACGCTCTCTGGCCATCTCTCCTACTTACATACATATACTTATGTATATCTCGCTTTTTAAACCAGGTATTCCCAATCACCAGTCCTTTTTCAGCACATAGATCTACAAGCTCTTCACCATTTCCATTTACAACACTGAACACTCCATGTATACCAATTATTCCCTCAACTGCCACATTACTCGCTTTTGCATTCAAATCACCCATCACTATAACCCGGTCTTGTGCATCAAAACCACTAACACACTCATTCAGCTGCTCCCAAAACACTTGCTTCTCATGATCTTTCTTCTCATGCCCAGGTGCATATGCACCAATAATCACCCATCTCTCTCCATCAACTTTCAGTTTTACCCATATCAATCTAGAATTTACTTTCTTACACTCTATCACATACTCCCACAACTCCTGATTCAGGAGTAGTGCTACTCCTTCCCTTGCTCTTGTCCTCTCACTAACCCCTGACTTTACTCCCAAGACATTCCCAAACCACTCTTCCCCTTTACCCTTTAGCTTCGTTTCACTCAGAGCCAAAACATCCAGGTTCCTCTCCTCAAACATACTACCTATCTCTCCTTTTTTCTCATCTTGGTTACACCCACACACATTTAGACACCCCAATCTGAGCCTTCGAGGAGGATGAGCACTCCTCGCGTGACTCCTTCTTCTGTTTCCCCTTTTAGAAAGTTAAAATACAAGGAGGTGAGGGTTTCTGGTCCCACGCTCCCGTCCCCTTTAGTCGCCTTCTACGACACGTGAGGAATGCGTGGGAAGTATTCTTTCTCCCCTATCCCCAGGTAGCACAAGGAAACAGACAAAAGAATGGCCCAACCCACCCACATACACATGTATATACATACACGTCCACACACGCAAATATACATACCCATACATCTCAATGTACACATATATATACACACACAGACATATACATATATACACATGTACATAATTCATACTGTCTGCCCTTATTTATTCCCATTGCCACCCCGCCAAACATGGAATAACAACCCCCTCCCCCCTCATGTGTGCGAGGTAGCGCTAGGAAAAGACAACAAAGGTTCCATTCGTTCACACTCAGTCTCTAGCTGTCATGTAATAATGCACCGAAACCACAGCTCCCTTTCCACATCCAGGCCCCATAGAACTTTCCATGGTTTACCCCAGACGCTTCACATGCCCTGGTTCAATCCATTGACAGCACGTCGACCCCGGTATACTACATCGTTCCAGTTCACTCTATTCCTTGCGCGCCTTTCACCCTCCTTCATGTTCAGGCCCCGATCACTCAAAATCTTTTTTGCTCCATCTTTCCACCTCCAATTTGGTCTCCCACTTCGCCTCGTTCCCTCCACCTCTTTCTCAATTTCTCTTCAGTCTCTTCTTACTTGACCTTTTAAGGCAGACATCAATATGAAGGCATTTTGTTATGTAGATGACCTCAAAGTCACATCATAACATCAGAGTAGCAACATCAGATATGCAGTACTACATTACTCAGTTGGAACAGTGACTCTCCCAGAACAGACAGACTCTCTCTAATCAACTTGAATGGAGATCTTTCCTACTGGACAAAACATCAAACATTCTAGGCTTCACACATGTGACATACACTCCCCACACCAATAACATCAACACAAAAGCAATACACAAAGTAAGTTCCCTCAGAACAGTGATTTACACGAGAGTTGGACAAGGAAAAGAATCCTTCACCATCTTTTACAAACAGTTTATCTGCTCCATTTTAAACTACACCTCACATTACTGGTCTTTTGCCCTCTCAAAAGCAAAATTGAAATAGCTGCAAACCAGAAAATAATGCACTCAGAACAATCACTGGCTGCCTAGGAACCACAAACACCCAACAGCACTGTGAAGTACAGATTCTCCCAATACAATCCCAACTCATTATGCTCAGCACTCATTTTTGTGGAACAGCACTAGACCCTTCCCACCCAAACAACTCCATAACTAACTGCCAACCCCAAGTAGAAATAAAAAGCTTACCCCTGTCGCACACTTCAGTAACCTCCACTCACAGATCCCCACCCTCCCCCAACCCTATCAATTATAACATTAACAAATCACATACACACTAAAATAACCTGACAAGCATTAAACAACCAACCTCCCAACTCAGTCTTAAACTCCAGCCCTCCGGGCATACACCCATCAGAAACCATGTTGCCTAGACAAACAGAAGTCGCTCTCCCACTTATGCACTAGACATCACCCATCACTTCAACATTACAAACAGTGTTTCAGCATATCCTAAGACCCTTCATGACAACAATGCATCTGCCACAAAGAAGACATGGAGCACTTCGCATCTGCCATAAAGAAGACATGGAGCACTTCCCACTCAATTGTCCTGCACTTTCTATGCATATGGATGCACACACAGCATCACAACACTTATGATTAATGGATGTAGCCAGCTTCCTGAGTGCTTCAGGAGCCTCATAAAGATTGAAGGTACTACTGAGAAAGAAAATATTTAAGTAAACATATGTCCCTGGGGTGGAGGAGAAAGAATTCTACCTCTGTATTTCCTGCATATCGTAGAGGGCGACTAAAGTTGGGGGTGGGGGGATGTCCAAGCTCCCACTCCTCCCCCTTTGAGTCCCCTTCTGTGAAACTCAGGGACTAGAGAGGTAGAGGTCTTTCTACCCCTCCCCAGGGATCTATACAAACTTTCTGCCTCAGGAGTCCATTCTATCTTTATGGGGTTCCTGAAGCACTTAGGAAGCTGGCTACATCCATCGTTCATAAAGTTTTGTGATGTGTGTTCATCCTTACGCAGAAAGTGTGGGGCAATTGAGTAGTAAGTGCTCCATGTCTTCTTTGTGGCAGGTGCATGTTGAAGTGGTATTTTTGGTTTCAGGCAGGGAGTGCTCATCTTCCTCGAAGGCTCAGGGTGGGGTATCTGAAAGTGTGTGGATATTACCAAGATGAGAGGAGAGTTAGGTTGTATGTTTGATGAAAGGAACTTGGATATTATGGCCCTGAGTGAAGCAAAGCTCAAGGGTAAATGGGAAGAATGGCTTGGAAATGTCTTTGGAGGAAAGTCAGGTTGGTGAGAGGAGAAGAGTTACGAAAGGCATAGCACTATTCCTGAAGCAGGAGTTGTGAGAGTGTGTGATAAAGTGTAAGAAAGTAAATTCTAGATTAAAGTGGGTAGAACTGAAAGTGGATGGCAAGAGATGGATGATTATTATTAATGCTTATTTACCTGGCCATGAGAGGAAAGATCATGAGAGGCAAGTGTATCAGTGAATCAGTAGTTTTTATGTAATAGACCAGATACTAGTGATGGGTGATTTAAATGTGTAAGTCAGTAATGTGACAGTTGAGGATATAATCGGGATGCGTGGGATATTCAGTTATGAATGGGAATGGTGAACAGCTTGTGGTGTTGTGTGCTGAAAAAGGAATAGTGATTGGGAATACCTGGTTTGAAGAGAGAGATATATGCAAGTATGTGAGTAGGAGAGATGGTCAGGAGGCATTATTGGATTACATATTAATTGATGAAAATGGGTGTAAATGTGCTGAGAAGGGCAGTTAAGTGGATGTCTAATTATTATCTTATGGAGGCAAGGGGGAAGATTTGTTGAGGTTTTCAAAAAAGAGGAAACACTGTTGGAGAGAATCATGATGAGAGAATTGAGCTTCGAAAAGAGACTTGTGAGAAGATATAATAGGAGAGATTGAGTTTAGAATGGCAAAAGGTGAAAGTAAATGAAGTGTGGGGAGTGGGTGAAGAATGGGAGGTATTTAGGGAAGCAGTGATATTTGCAAGAGATGTATGTGGAAGTGGGAGGTGAGAAGATGAAAGAGGGTAGTGAGTGGTGGGATGAAGAAGGAAAGTTACCAGAGAGAGAAAATAGGGGCATTTAGGCAGTACTTATAGGGAAGGAACACAAATGATTGGAAGATGTATAAGAGAAAGTGGCAGGAGGTCAAGAGAGTTGATGTGAGCAAGAATCGGTAAACTTTAGGGAAAACAAGATGTTTTGGAAGGAGATAAATAAGTTGAAAGATGAGAGTACAAATGAGAACATCTGTGAAGGAGGCAAAAGGGGAAGTGAAAAGTGATTAAGTGAGGAGGAAACGGAGTATTTTGAAGAACTTTTGAATGTGTTTGATAATAGATTGGTAAATGATGGATGTTCTGGTTGGGGTGGTATTTGAAGTGAGAAAGTCTTGGAGAGTGGTTTGGTGTAAATGATGGATGTTCTGGTTGGGGTGGTATTTGAAGTGAGAAAGTCTTGGAGAGTGGTTTGGTGGACAGAGAAGAGATGGTGACAGCCTTGTGGAAGATGAAATAAGGTAAGGTGGCAGGAGTGAATGGTAGTTTTGTTGAATACATTAAGAAAGGGTGTGACTTGTTGATTGGTTGGTAAGGATTTTCAATGTATGTATGGATCATAGTGAGGTGTCTGAGGATTGGCAGAATGCATGTATAGTCATTGTATAAAGGCAAAGCAGGACAAATGTGAGTGTTCAAACTACAGAGGTATAAGTTTGTTGAGTATACCTGGTAAGTTGTATGGGAGGGTATTGACTGAGAGGGTGAAGGCATGTACAGAGTATCAGCTTGGGGATGAGCAACATGGTTTCAGAAGTGATAGAGGATGTTTGAATCAGGTGTTTGCTTTGAAGAATGTGTGGGAGAAAAACTTTGACAAACAGATAAAATTTTTATGTGGTATTTATGGATCTGGAGAAGGCATATGATAGGGTTGATAGAGATGCTTTGTGGAAAGTCTCAAGAAGGGAGGTAAGCTGCTGGAAGCAGTGAGAAGTTTTTATTAAGGGTGCAATGTATGTGTACAATTAGATAGAGAGGAGAGTAGATGTTTCCAAGTGAAGGCTGGTCTACAGAAGGAGTGTGTAATGTCAACATGGATGTTTAATGTGTTTATGGATTGGGTGGTGAGGGAGGTAAATGCGAGGCTTGGAGAGAGAAATGAGTATGCGGTCTGTAGGGGAGGAGAGGGCCTAGGAAGTTAGTCAGTTGTTGTTTGCTGATGATACAGAACTGGCTGCACATTTTGGTGAGAAACTGCAAAGTTAATGACTGAGTTTGGAAGAGTGTATGAAAGGAGGAAAATGAGGGTAAATATGAATAAAAGAAAGTTATGAGGTTGCAAAGAGTTGAGGGACATGTTAGTTGGGGTGTGAGTTTGAATGGAGAAAAATTGGAGGAAGTGAAGTGTCTTAGATATCCAGCAGTGGACATGGCAGTGAATTGAACCATGGAAGTGGGGGCAAGTCATATAGTGCATGAGGGGACAAAGGATTTGGGGGTGTTGAAAAATGTGGGGAAAGAGAGAGAGTTATTTGGGAGGACAAAAATGGGTGTATTTAAAGGTATAGTAGTCCCAACAATATTACATGCATGCAAGACATGGGGTGTAGATGAGACCATTCATAGAAGGGTGAATGTTATGGATATGAAATGTTTGATGACAGGATATGGTGTTAGGTAGTTTGATTGATTAAATAATGAAAGGATAAGAGAGAGATGTGGTTAAGAGAGCTGAGAAGGGTGTGCTGAAATGTTTTGGACATATGGAAAGATTTAGCGAAGAAAGGTTGACAAAGAGGGTATATGTGTCAGAGGTGAAGGGAATAAAGAGAAGCAAAAGACCAAATTGGAGGTGGAAGGATGTACTGAAAAGATTTTGAATGATTGGGGCCTGAACATACAGGGGGGAATATAGTGAATTGGAACAGTGTGGTATACTGGGGTCGACCTGCTATCACTGGTGTGAAGCAGGGCATGTGAAACATCTGGAGTAAACCTTGGAAAGGTCTGTGGGTTCTGAATGTGCCTAGGGAGTTGTAGTTTCAGTGCATTACACATAACAAGTAGAAACTGAGTGTGAACGTTTGTGGCCTTTTTGTCTCTTTTCATGGCACTGAAGCAGGGGATAGCACCTACGGGGTGGTATAGTGCCAGGAATGGATGAAGGCAAGGAAGTATGAATATGTACATGTGTATATATATATATATATATATATATATATATATATATATATATATATATATATATATATTTATATTTTTTATACTTTGTCGCTGTCTCCCGCGTTTGCGAGGTAGCGCAAGGAAACAGACGAAAGAAATGGCCCAACCCCCCCCCATACACATGTACATACACACGTCCACACACGCAAATATACATACCTACACAGCTTTCCATGGTTTACCCCCGACGCTTCACATGCCTTGATTCACTCCACTGACAGCACGTCAACCCCTGTATACCACATCGCTCCAATTCACTCTATTCCTTGCCCTCCTTACACCCTCCTGCATGTTCAGGCCCCGATCACACAAAATCTTTTTCACTCCATCTTTCCACCTCCAATTTGGTCTCCCTCTTCTCCTCGTTCCCTCCACCTCCGACACATATATCCTCTTGGTCAATCTTTCCTCACTCATTCTCTCCATGTGACCAAACCATTTCAAAACACCCTCTTCTGCTCTCTCAACCACACTCTTTTTATTTCCACACGTATATGTCTGTGTATGTTTATGTAAATGTATGTGTATGTTGATATGTATATGGTGTATATAGGCATTTATGTATATATATGTGTATATGAGTGGATAGGTCATTCTTTGTCTGTTTCCTGGCACTACCTTGCTGTCATGTGAAAAAGCTATTACTTATGATGATTTCAATATATAAATAGTATATTGTTTATATATTTATTAATTCATTATACATGATTGCTGTTTCCCACATCAGCGAGGTAGTGCCAGGAAACAGAAAAAGAAAGACCCATCCATTCATATATATACATACACACACACATACATGTATATATACATGTCAACATATACACATACACAAACATATACATATATGCACATGTACATCTTCATACTTGCTTGCTGTCATCCATTCTGAGTCAGAGCCTCCCTGCCCAACAGGAAACAGCATTATCACCCCCTGCATCTGTGAGGTAGTGCCAGGAAAATGGACAAAAAGGCCACATTTGTTCACACTTAGTCTCTAGCTGTCATGTGTAATACACCAAAACCACAGCTTCTTATCCACATCCAGGCCCCACAAACCATTTCATGGTTTACCTCAGAAGTTTCACATGCCCTGGTTCAGTCTACTGACAGCAAGTCAACCCCAGTACACCATATTGTTCAAATTTACTCTATTCCTTGCACAACTCTGACCTTCCTGCATGTTCATGCCCTGATCACTCAAAATCTTTTTCACTCCATCCTTCCACCTCCAATGTTGTCTCCTGCTTCTCCTTGTTCCCTCCTTCTCTGACACACATATCCTCTTTGTCTACCTTTCCTCACTCATTCTCTCCATATGTCCAAACCATTTCAGCACTCTCTTCTGCTCTCTGAACCACACTCCTTGTATTACCACACATCTCTCTTACCCTTTCATTACTTAATCAAACCCCCTCACACCACATGTTGTTCTGAAATATTTAATTTCCAACACATCCACCCTTCTCCACACAACCCTATCTATAGCCCATGCCTCGCAACCATATAATTTTGTTGGAACTACTGAACTAATATTCCTTCAAGCATACCCATTTTTGCTCTCCGAGGTAATGTTCTCTCTTTTTCACACATTATTCATTGCTTGGCCACCTACCCCACCCTATGACTCACTTCCACTTCCATGGTTCCTTTCGCTGCCAAGTCCACTCCCAGATACCTAAAACACTTCACTTCCACCAATTTTTCTCCATTCAAATGTACATCCCAATTAACTTGTCCCTCAACCCTGCTGAACCTAGTATTCTTGCTTTTATTCATATTTACCCTCAACTTTCTCCTTTCACACACTTTTTCAAACTCAGTCACCAACTTCTGCAGTTTCTCACTTAAATCAGCCACCACTGTTGTGTATATCATCACATGTTTTACATATGACAGCTAGTTCAGTGTGAATGAATGTGGCCTTTTTTGTCTTTTCCTGGCACTACCTTGCTGAAGGAGGGGGTAGCAATGCTGTTTCACTGCTTCTGGCAACTTGCCTCACTCACCATATACTCATAAGACCTTCTATAAAGCATTTCTATCAACCCCATCATATGCCTTCTCCAGAATCATAAAATGCTACATACAAATCATCTGTTTTTCTAAGTATTTCTCCCACATTAGTGAGGCAGGGCCATGAACAGACAAAGAAAAGGTTTCAATTGTTCTTATTCATTTTTTTAATTGTCATTTGTAATGTATATAAAACAGCCCCATATCCACAACCAGACCCAAAGACTTCCCGTGGCTGTTTCATATGCCCTTTATGTCACCAGCAGTATACCTTATCATTCCAGTTCACTGTTAACCATTGCACACCTTTCAAACCTGCCCCTCACCCCCTGCATATTCATGGCCCAAGCTCTCAAAAATCTTTTTCACTCCAACCTTCCATCTCCAGTTTGGTCTTCCCATTTCCCTTGTTCCCTTGACTTTTGGCACATATATCCACTTTGTCAACTCATTCATTCTTTCCATATGTCCAAACCATTTCAGTACACCCTCCTCAGCCCTCTCATCCATACTGTTCTTATTACCATAATTCTCTCATACCCCATAATTTCTCACTTGATCAAGCCTCCTAACACCACATATTGTCCTCCGTCATTTCATTTTCAAAATGTTCTCCTTCTTCCATACATTTTCATATATAGTTCATTCCTTGCATCTGTATACTTTCACTGGGATGACACTACCAAACATTACCATTTCCATCCTCCTAGATAGTGATCTCTCTTTCCATATATTCCTTAATGTTCCCAGGACCTTTACCCTCTCACCCACCTTTGACTTACCTCTGCTTCATGATTCTTTTCTGCTGTGTTCACTATCATTTATTCAAAGCACCTCATTTCCTCATTTCCCTTCAAACTTATACTCCATCTAACCTGTTTCTCTGCACTGCCAAACATAATGGCCTTGCCCTTATTCACAATCACCCTCAACTCTCTCCTTTCACACATTCTCCCAAACTCGGACATTAACTTCTTCAGTTTCTCACACTCAAATCAGCCACCAGTACCATGCTGCCGGACAATTGACTCACTTCGTAGGCTCCTTCACCCACTACAGACTGCATACCTCACCAAAACACTTGTATTTACCTCCCCCACTACCCATCCATAAGAATTTGAACAGCCAGTGACATCACCTATCCATGTCACATCCACCTTCACAAGTAACCACTCAACTTCCTCTATACCTCCTCACAAACATACCTTACCTTCTTGTTGAAAACTCCTCACTGTTCTAATAGCTTTCCTTTCATAACATATACTTGTACACCTTCCTCAAGGCATCTCTGTCTACCCTATACATAACGTGGTTTCTCTAGACTCCAGGTCCATAAATTCCACACATGAATCACTCTGTTTCTCCATATTTCTCACACACACTCTTTAATGCAAACAGCTGTTGCACACATCCTCATATGCTTTCTCCAAATCTTTCAATGCCACATACAAATCCTTTTGTTACTCCAAGTATTTCTTACATACATTCTTTAAGGCAAAAACATTATGCAAACATCCTCCACCACTCTTGAAACCACATTGTTCTTCCCCATTCTGATGCTTTGTGCATGCCGCCACCCTCTCAATCACCACTCTTCCTCACACTTAACCAGGTTCACTCAACTAACTTATGCCTCTGTAATTCGTACACTCCATGTAATCCACCAAGGCTCAGGCATTTCCCCATCATCCAAAAATATATTGAAAATCATTACTAAGCAATCAACAACACAGTCACCCCTTTTCATATGAAATTCAACTTCTGTACCATCCATAAATGTATATATTTTTTTTATTACCCCAAGTCCAATTTTTGTGAAAGAGTCCTGATATTATTACCCAGAATGTTTTCTGAAGTCTCCTGCAACCCAGTGCTGTGCTACTTTCAGTAGCAGGGAAATGTAGACTCCTTTATAGTGAAAATTCTTTGACAAGACTGTATTCTAGTTGATACAGCCTTGCCAGAGGTAACTTTTCATTCGTGGTGTAACCTCAGGCAGGTGAAGTTTAGTAAAGCCTGGATATATATATATTTATTTATTTATATATTTTGCTTTGTTGCTGTCTCCTGCTTTAGTGAGGTAGTGCAAGGAAACAGACGAAAGAAATGGCCCAACCCACCCACATACACATGTATATACATACACGTCCACACACGCACATATACATACCTATACATCTTAACATATATATATACACACACAGACATATATACACATGTACATAATTCATACTGTCTGCCTTTATTCACTCCCATCGCCACCCTGCCACACATGAAAAAACAACCCTCTTCCCCCGCATGTGCGCGAGGTAGTGCTAGGAAAAGACAAAGGCCACATTCGTTCACACTCAGTCTCTAGCTATCATGTAATAATGCACCGAAACCACAGCTCCCTTTCCACATCCAAGCCCCACGGAACATTCCATGGTTTACCCCAGACGCTTCACATGCCCTGGTTCAATCCATTGACAGCACGTCGACCCCAGTATACCACATCATTCATATTCGCTCTATTCCTTGCACGCCTTTCACCCTCCTGCATGTTCAGGCCCCGATCACTCAAAATCTTTTTCACTCCATCTTTCCACCTCCAATTTGGTCTCCCACTTCTCCTCTGACACATATATCCTCTTGGTCAATCTTTGCTCACTCATTCTCTCCATGTGACCAAACCATTTCAAAACACCCTCTTCTGCTCTCTCAACCACACTCTTTTTATTACCACACATCTCTCTTACCCTATTATTACTTACTCGATCAAAACTCGATCAAACCATCTCACACCACATATTGTCCTCAAACATTTCATTTCCAGCACATCCACCCTCCTCCGCACAACTCTATCCATAGCCCACGCCTCGTAACCATATAACATTGCTGGAACCACTATTCCTTCAAACATACCCATTTTTGCTTTCCGAGATAATGTTCTCGACTTCCAAACATTTTTCAACGCTCCCAGAACTTTCACCTCCTCCCCCACCCGATGATTCACTTCTGCTTCCATGGTTCCATCCGCTGTCAAATCCACTCCCAGATATCGAAAACACCTCACTTTCTCCAGTTTTTCTCCATTTAAACTTACCTCCCAATTGACTTCCCCCTCAACCCTACTGTACCTAATAACCTTGCTCTTATTCACATTTACCCTCAGCTTTCTTCTTTCACACACTTTACCAAACTCAGTCACCAACTTTTGCAGTTTCTCACCTGAATCAGCCACCAGCACTGTATCCTCAGCGAACAACAACTGACTCACTTCCCAAGCTCTCTCATCCACAACAGACTGCATACTTGCCCCTTTCCAAAACTCTTGCACTCACCTCCCTAACGACCCCATCCATAAACAAATTAAACAACCATGGAGACATTACATACCCTTGCCGCAAACCAACATTCACTGAGAGCCAATCACTTTCCTCTCTTCCCACACGTACACATGCCTTACATCCTTGATAAAAACTTTTCGCTGCTTCTAACAACTTGCCTCCCACACCATATGTTCTTAATACCTTCCACATAGCATCTCTATCAACTCTGTCATATGCCTTCTCCAGATCCATAAATGCTACATACAAATCCATTTGCTTTTCTAAGTATTTCTCATATACATTCTTCAAAGCAAACACCTGATCCACACATCCTCTACCACTTCTGAAAACCACACTGCTCTTCCCCAATCTGATGCTCTGTACATGCCTTCACCCTCTCAGTCAATACCCTCCCATATAATTTCCCAGGGATACTCAACAAACTTATACCTCAGTAATTTGAGCACTCACTTTTATCCCCTTTGTCTTTGTACAATGGCAGTTTGCAAGCATTCCGCCAATCCTCAGGCACCTCACCATGAGTCATACATACATTAAATAACCTTACCAACCAGTCAACAATACAGTCAGCCCCTCTTTTTAATAAATTCTACTGCAATACCATCCAAACCCGCTGCCTTGCTAGCTTTCATCTTCTGCAAAGCTTTTACTACCTCTTCTCTGTTTACCGAATCATTTTCTCTAACCCTCTCACTTTGCACACCACTTCGACCAAAACACCCTATATCTGCCACTCTATCATCAAACACATTCAACAAACCTTCAAAATACTAACTCCATCTCCTCACATCGCCACTACTTGTTATCACCTCCCATTATCCCCCTTCACTGATGTTCCCATTTGTTCCCTTGTCTTATGCACTTTATTTACCTCCTTCCAAAACATCTTTTTATTCTCCTTAAGATTTAATGATACTCTCTCACCCCAACTCTCATTTGCCCTCTTTTTCACCTCTTGCACCTTTCTCTTGACCTCCTGCCTCTTTCTATTATACATCTCTCAGTCATTTGGATTATTTCCTTGCAAAAATCGTCCAAATGTCCCTCTCTTCTCTTTCACTAATAATCTTGCATCTTCATCTCACCACTCACTACCCATTCTAATCTGCCCACCTCCCACACTTCTCATGCCACAAGCATCTTTTGCGCAAGCCATCACTGCTTCCCTAAGTACATCCCATTCCTCCACCACTCCCCTTACATCCTTAGTTCTCCCCTTTTTCCATTCTGTACTCAGTCTCTCCTGGTACTTCCTCACGCAAGTCTCCTTCCCAAGCTCACTTACTCTCACCTCTCTTTTCACCCCAACATTCTCTATTCTTTTCTGAAAACTTCTACAAATCTTCACCTTCACCTCCACAAGATAATGATCAGACATCCCTCCAGTTGCACCTCTCAGCACATTAATATCCAAAAGTCTGTCTTTCGCATCCCTATTAATTAACACATAATCCAATAATGCTCTCTGGCCATCTCTCCTACTTACATACGTATACTTATTTATATCTCTCTTTTTAAACCAGGTATTCCCAATCACCAGTCCTTTTTCAGAACATAATTCTAGAAGCTCTTCACCATTTCCACTTACAACACTGAACCCCCCTTGTACACAAATTATTCCCTCAACTGCCATTACTCACCTATGCATTCAAATCACCCATCACTATAACCCGGTCTCGTGCATCAAAACTACTAACACATTCACTCAGCCGCTCCCAAAACACTTGCCTCTCATGGTCTTTCTTCTCATGCCCAGGTGCATATGCTCCAATAATCACCCATCTCTCTCCATCCACTTTCAGTTTTACCCATATCAGTCTAGAGTTTACTTTCTTACACTCTATCACATACTCCCACCACTCCTGTTTCAGGAGTAGTGCTACTCCTCCCCTTGCTCTTGTCCTCTCACTAACCCCTGACTTTACTCCCAAGACATTCCCAAACCACTCTTCCCCTTTACCCTTGAGCTTCATTTCTCTCAGAGCCAAAACATCCAGGTTCCTTTCCTGAAACATACTACCTATCTCTCCTTTTTTCTCATCTTGGTTACATCCATGCACATTTAGACACCCCAATCTGAGCCTTCGAGGAGGATGAGCACTCCCCGCGTGACTCCTTCTTCTGTTTCCCCTTTTAGAAAGTTAAAATACAGGGAGTGGAGGGTTTCCAGCCCCCTGCTTCTGTCTCCTTTAGTCGCCTTTTACGACAAGTGAGGAATGCGTGGGAAGTATTCTTTCTCCCCTATCCCCAGGGATAATATATACCTCGCAAACGCGGGAGACCGGCGAAAAAAATATATATATATATATATATGCTTATGTATTTAACATTTATTTTTATTCATACTTTATAATCTATCCTTTATAGACAATCTTTATATAGATGTGTGTCATATAACAAGCATATAACAAACTAGTCCTTAATGCTAGCTGTCAATTTACAATATCCATCCTTCATGTGTTGCTGTGTAATAATCCACATACTCCCAAAGTGATGATCTAACCTCCTACCCCCTCCCATCGCTTGCACCAGCAACGCCACCTCCTGCACCGCTCGACACCTCCTCTGTCCACAATGAGCTAATGGTGGAGTCTCATTCAACACCAGATGACCTTGTTTCTAGGTAAGTGATACTTTAAATGATTACCTCTTTTTGAGTTAGGAGATGCAGTGCATTACATATAGAATAGGTTTTGCATGGTTTTTTTTTAGTTTTATTTTCTTTGAAATTTATTAATCCATTGACTCTGGCTTCTCTAGATATTTATTGTACCTTCAATATGAGACTTTTCATTGAATTTGAATTTTGTCTTATCATCCAAGAACTTTTTTACCTGGGAAAAAAAGACAAATATATGAATATAGTAACTCATTTACTTGTGTGGTTAGCTGACCAGAAGAATAAATGTTCAGACTGCTATAATGCCAGCCATGATATATGCACGTCTCACCATGCAGTTATGTTATGATTTGCAGTAAAGTATGTTCCATCATTAATACACATCATTATAGATAATGGTACTCAGAAATTATTGCATGAATGCATAACTATATGTGTATGTGTTATGCTGGTGTAAGGGATGCATCTATAGGCATTATTGGACTCCATCTGTTTGTGATACGATGGAAGTGAAAAGTCACCTTTCGAGAAGTACCATTATTTATTGTCTTAATGAGAGGGAGTACAGCCACAATGAGGTACAGCTGACTCTGAAATAGCTCATCTTATCCCTGCTACTAGAAGTAGCATACCCTCATAGCTGCAAGAGCTCCTTCAGAGGAAGGAGTCTTTGTGTTATATGATAATAGTAATGATTATAATAATAATAATAATTTTTTGTTCATGTGCATTTTCTTGGCTGCATGGGCAGTGGGAAAATAGTGTACTGCCCTCCACAATATTTTGATGGTTACTGAACAGCTGAGTCAAAATGATATGGACAGAGGATGCAGAAACATTGTCTGAATTGTCAGTAGTCATTTCCTCACTCTCTACTCTATTTGCCACACCCAGGATTTTTAAATACCCTAGACCATATACAGCACACTCAGTCATTTGCCAGGGTCATTTTGTACTGTATATGAAGCATATATAGTCAATGGGTTAATGTATGTGCACACATACATCTTATAAAAAATCTTTTTTTATCATATCTGATTAGATGTTTAAATATTTTTTCATGTGCTCTTTCCATGTGAGCAAAGTAGCATGAGGAACAGTACATATAGATTGAAAAAGACCACGCTGTTCAGTATAAAACTTTGTTACTGTGCAGGTGGTCATTCCCTTGGTAAATTTTTGCATGATTATGTGAATGTCATATGTCTTCTTTTCCATTTTATACTTTGTACCATAGGCAAGGATACTATATGAGAATTACATAATTTGTAAGATACAGGACTAAGTTTGTGAATTAAGTTTCAGAGGAATATTTCTTATTAGATTATCTTGATTCTGCATTGACCTCAAGGTGTTTCTTGAATACAATATAGATAAGGGAGTTGAGGTATTATGTGGAACTCTAGAGTATTTGATGCTGTTAACTTTTCATCAACTGGGAAAGGATCATCAGTTGTGGAAAACTCATAAGACATTTGGAAAATTAATTTCATGCTGTTTCATCATGGCATTCCTCAGCCAATAATGGTATATTAGTCCATTTTGCTGCATGCATTTTGTGTATATATATATATATATATATATATATATATATATATATATATATATATATATATATATATATATTTTTTTTTTTTTTTTTTTTTTTTCTTTGTCGCTGTCTCCCGCGTTTGCGAGGTAGCGCAAGGAAACAGACGAAAGAAATGGCCCAACCCCCCCCCCATACACTTGTATATACATACGTCCACACACGCAAATATACATACCTACACAGCTTTCCATGGTTTACCCCAGACGCTTCACATGCCTTGATTCAATCCCCTGACAGCACGTCAACCCCGGTATACCACATCGCTCCAATTCACTCTATTCCTTGCCCTCCTTTCACCCTCCTGCATGTTCAGGCCCCGATCACACAAAATCTTTTTCACTCCATCTTTCCACCTCCAATTTGGTCTCCCTCTTCTCCTCGTTCCCTCCACCTCCGACACATATATCCTCTTGGTCAATCTTTCCTCACTCATTCTCTCCATGTGCCCAAACCATTTCAAAACACCCTCTTCTGCTCTCTCAACCACGCTCTTTTTATTTCCACACATCTCTCTTACCCTTACGTTACTTACTCGATCAAACCACCTCACACCACACAGTGTCCTCAAACATCTCATTTCCAGCACATCCATCCTCCTGCGCACAACTCTATCCATAGCCCACGCCTCGCAACCATACAACATTGTTGGAACCACTATTCCTTCAAACATACCCATTTTTGCTTTCCGAGATAATGTTCTCGACTTCCACACATTCTTCAAGGCTCCCAGAATTTTCGCCCCCTCCCCCACCCTATGATCCACTTCCGCTTCCATGGTTCCATCTGCTGCCAGATCCACTCCCAGATATCTAAAACACTTCACTTCCTCCAGTTTTTCTCCATTCAAACTCACCTCCCAATTGACTTGACCCTCAACCCTACTGTACCTAATAACCTTGCTCTTATTCACATTTACTCTTAACTTTCTTCTTTCACACACTTTACCAAACTCAGTCACCAGCTTCTGCAGTTTCTCACATGAATCAGCCACCAGCGCTGTATCATCAGCGAACAACAACTGACTCACTTCCCAAGCTCTCTCATCCCCAACAGACTTCATACTTGCCCTTCTTTCCAAGACTCTTGCATTTACCTCCCTAACAACCCCATCCATAAACAAATTAAACAACCATGGAGACATCACACACCCCTGCCGCAAACCTACATTCACTGAGAACCAATCACTTTCCTCTCTTCCTACACGTACACATGCCTTACATCCTCGATAAAAACTTTTCACTGCTTCTAACAACTTGCCTCCCACACCATATATTCTTAATACCTTCCACAGAGCATCTCTATCAACTCTATCATATGCCTTCTCCAGATCCATAAATGCTACATACAAATCCATTTGCTTTTCTAAGTATTTCTCACATACATTCTTCAAAGCAAACACCTGATCCACACATCCTCTACCACTTCTGAAACCACACTGCTCTTCCCCAATCTGATGCTCTGTACATGCCTTCACCCTCTCAATCAATACCCTCCCATATAATTTACCAGGAATACTCAACAAACTTGTACCTCTTATATATATATATATATATATATATATATTATTTATTCTTTTTTTTATTTTGCTTTGTCACTGTCTCCCGCGTTTGCGAGGTAGCGCAAGGAAACAGACGAAAGAAATGGCCCAACCCACCCCTATAAACATGTATATACATGCACGTCCACACACGCAAATATACATACCTGTACATCTCAATGTACACATATATATACACACACAGACACATACATATATACCCATGCACACAATGCACACTGTCTGCCTTTATTCATTCCCATCGCCACCTCGCCACACATGGAATACCATCCCCCTCCCCCCCTCATGTGTGCGAGGTAGCGCTAGGAAAAGACATCAAAGGCCCCATTCGTTCACACTCAGTCTCTAGCTGTCATGCAATAATGCCCGAAACCACAGCTCCCTTTCCACATCCAGGCCCCACAGAACTTTCCATGGTTTACCCCAGACACTTCACATGCCCCTGATTCAATCCACTGACAGCACGTCCACCCCGGTATACCACATCGATCCAATTCTCTCTATTCCTTGCCCGCCTTTCACCCTCCTGCATGTTCAGGCCCCGATCACTCAAAATCTTTTTCACTCCATCTTTCCACCTCCAATTTGGTCTCCCACTTCTCCTCGTACCCTCCACCTCCGACACATATATCCTCTTGGTCAATCTTTCCTCACTCATTCTCTCCATGTGCTCAAACCAGTCCTCTGTTCTTAATGCTACCTTGCTAACGCGGGAAATGGCGAATAGTATGAAAGAAAGAAATATATAAATATATATATGGTGACTGAGTTTGGTAAAGTGTGTGAAAGAAGAAAGTTAAGAGTAAATGTGAATAAGAGCAAGGTTATTAGGTACAGTAGGGTTGAGGGTCAAGTCAATTGGGAGGTAAGTTTGAATGGAGAAAAACTGGAGGAAGTAAAGTGTTTTAGATATCTGGGAGTGGATCTGGCAGCGGATGGAACCATGGAAGCGGAAGTGGATCATAGGGTGGGGGAGGGGGCGAAAATTCTGGGAGCCTTGAAGAATGTGTGGAAGTCGAGAACATTATCTCGGAAAGCAAAAATGGGTATGTTTGAAGGAATAGTGGTTCCAACAATGTTGTATGGTTGCGAGGCATGGGCTATGGATAGAGTTGTGCGCAGGAGGATGGATGTGCTGGAAATGAGATGTTTGAGGACAATGTGTGGTGTGAGGTGGTTTGATCGAGTAAGTAACGTAAGGGTAAGAGAGAGATGTGTGGAAATAAAAAGAGCGTGGTTGAGAGAGCAGAAGAGGGTGTTTTGAAATGGTTTGGGCACATGGAGAGAATGAGTGAGGAAAGATTGACCAAGAGGATATATGTGTCGGAGGTGGAGGGAACGAGGAGAAGTGGGAGACCAAATTGGAAGTGGAAAGATGGAGTGAAAAAGATTTTGTGTGATCGGGGCCTGAACATGCAGGAGGGTGAAAAGGAGGGCAAGGAATAGAGTGAATTGGATCGATATGGTATACCAGGGTTGACGTGCTGTCAGTGGGTTGAATCAGGGCATGTGAAGCGTCTGGGGTAAACCATGGAAAGCTGTGTAGGTATGTATATTTTGCGTGTGTGGACGTATGTATATACATGTGTATGGGGGTGGGTTGGGCCATTTCTTTCTTCTGTTTCCTTGCGCTACCTCGCAAACGCGGGAGACAGTGACAAAGCAAAAATATATATATATATATATATATATATATATATATATATATATATATATATATATATAATTATATATCCTTATTCGTAGAACTGTTTGTATATTAGTTATGAACACGTAGACGTTTGGTTTCACGAATCTTTAGACTTTGTAAAACAGTGTGTACATTCATATATAATTATTCCCTTTTGTAATTTGACTTTTACATTTTTTTTGAGTGATTAAAAATTATAATTGGATGTATATTTATCATTTTGTTATGGGTGTGCTACTTTTTATCTAATACATCCCGTCCTTGGATTATGCAGGATCACTATATGGAAATTTGCTGTCATGCTAGGGACTGTCTTCTGGGTGTCCTTTTTTTGTGGTAAAAATTCGCTACTATGAAGGTATATGTAGTAAGGTGTGTGCCAAAACTTTTGTGAGAGTTGGTAGGTGGAGTAAGTGTTAGTACTAGGTGGAGAGTGCCATGTTCTGACCAGTGAGTGAATCTTAAAGTTACCACCATTGTGTACAAATCTTTGCTGCTTGTGCAATTTGGTTATGGCTGCCCTTGTGATTTTCCTGCAACTCACTGGGTTTGTGTTTCTTAGTATGGCATCTTAACATTCAGTAACATCCTCTCTTACCCTATTTAAACAGAAAGAACTTCTCTGACCTTAGAAACAAAGATAAAAAATCTTAACATCATGCTGATGCTGGTAGGGGAGTATCAGCCCTTGGGCATGTTTACAGCATGTTAAATTTGCAATGCACAACATGAAGAATGCAGAGGAAATTGGAAAAGCCATTGTCCACTCTACTCCACTGTCTGCCAAGGTAACCACAAGGGTCAGAAATCCAGTTAGGGAGAATGCTTTCATTATACATAGAGCATGAGATAAAGAAAAGCACCCTAAGTCACCTTCATCTCAGATCTAAAGCTTTGAGGATTTATGAGCATTTATGCAAAGATGGTGTAGCTGAGCCAGTGCAATTTCAAGCATGTAAAGGATGACTAGATAGTTTGTTCAACATCAAAAGCTACATAATGTGAAGATAACAGGAGAACCCACCAATGCTGATCATGAAGCTTGCTGCACACATCCCATTTTTCTCGGTATGGTTATTGGTTTTCTACATGTGGTATGTCTCTGTTCAAGGTTCTCCCAGAACATAACCTTTGCATAAAACAAGGGATGGATGTTATCTGGATTACCACCGCCACTGGCACTACATCAAGATTGGATCTGTTAGGGGTAGGGTAATATTGCTCATTTTCTTCAGTGATTATGGACCTGCTTCTTAAATGGAAGACAGATTGTAGGAGTCAGAAAATATGAGTAGTTCCAGTCTAACTGTGGCATGAAACATCACAATTGTCGTACCTGCAGTACCTGTAGACCATAGTAGCTTCTTGGGCTTTCTGTGACCTTTGTAAGAGGAGGAGGTTGAAAAGTAGCCAACTTTACACGTACAAGCCAAAGTAAGAGTAGCTTTGAGAAAGAGAAGAGAGGAAGAAACAGAATTTTGGCGGAAAGATAGGAGTTAGAGTGGAGAAGTAAGAAGGGAAGAAGGGAACTGATAAAGTTAACTGCTTTTGACTAATCCCTGTCAAGGGAGTCCCTAGATATGTGAACCGTTCTCTGTGGAGGGACAGACCAATTTTCTCGGCAGCAAGAGCTGTTGCTTTGAGAGGAAAGACCTCCTCAAAATATCTAATCTTGTATTTTGTCGAATCCAGCCCGTGGAATTGTTGCAGTGATGCATATTTGTAGTATAAACGATGTTGGCATTAAATTTCGATAATTATCTTGATTTAATGCTTAAGAAATTTTATCTATCATTTTCATGAAAGAGAATGCAAATAAATTGATATTTTGAGAAAAAAATATAACATCATTCATATCTTTTAAAGGCAAAGGTCATCAGCTTATGGAGGAACTGAATCTCTATAGTAGCCTACTTTTTTCCTTCGGTGATGAAAGTAGTTTGTTGCAGATAAACGAAGTTGTCTGTTCAAGAGTGGGAATTCCGCGGACCCAGCTCCCGCTAGTAGATGCTGTTTGTTAAAGTTTGCTATACTAAAGAATGTTGTAAACCAAAGCTAACTGTACGTTCGTAAAAGAGCGGTAAGGTAATGTACAAGGATCATAATGATTAGTCTCAACGTAAGGTTACAAAAGAATGGGACACGTTCAAGTGTTATGTGCTCCCTTTTTCACATCATCCGGAGAGCACGTAAGAGCGACATGGAAGCCACGTCAAAATATCGTTAATGTTGATGTTTCGCCTGAAGACATTGTTTTTTTTTTAATTTTTTCTTGTGCTACTTGGGTGCTGCAAGATGCAATAAAGAGATTGGAAAGGTTTGGACAGAAATATGGTCATGTCTAGTACGGTTGCTTCATAATGACCCCTTAACCTGGACATTCCTTCTCCACATCCTCCCCTTGCCCCTCTCCACTCCTCTTGAGCTTTTACTTTTGTGGTTCTCCGACTGCCCTGCCCTCACTCACCACAGTCAGAACAAGAGGGTTGAAGGGGAGGATGTTTAGTGGTAAGCCAGCAGTGATGCTGCCAACCGTTGAGTTGGGAAATGTCCGACCATGTGCTTGGGGAATGTAGATTTCGTCACCCACAGACTGCCATGAATACGGAAGGAATGGTAATCCTTCATTTGACCAAATGGTTAATTTTGCGTTTTTTTTTTTTTTTTTTCTACAGGCAAGATTTATTAGTTACAGATTGATGAAGGAACTCAGTTTGGAAAGTAGTTATTTTCGCGAATGTACAGTTAGCCGCAAAGATGTATATCCTTTTCCTATAGGGATTTATTTTCTCGGTTATTAGGAAATTTTCCAGTACGTGTTGGGGGTGGTTTTGATAAAGGTTCAGTTACCTCTCTGGTATTCTAAATAACCAAGTAGTTATAATGTTCTTCTGTAAAGATACTTTATAGGCAGGATTTTTGTGTTGTATGGACAAGGATTATTTTGTTTGTGTGAAGTAGATGATTTTGAAAAGGTATTTTCTGTAAATAAGTTATGAGGGATTTTCTCAGTTATTTTCGGATATTTGAATTAATAACAAGAGATTCTCTGTCATCATGAAGTACTATATTCCACGCGAGTGAGGGAGAAAAGGGAACCATTAACCACACTCTAGATAATATAATAGCTTTTAATTTACCTATAGACTACGTCACTGCAGTCTGCCGAATTTACCCTCACCTTTCGAATATATTAGTTTTGTTTAAAGGCGAGAGGCATATTTTATAGCTTGTTCGTCTAGGAATAAAAGCCTTTTTGCGTTATATTCATGGATTATATGTGTTATATCTGGGGTTGGGGATCTCTTTTTATCCCGGATTGAGAATGACTCAAGAGACCGACATTCATTCTGATTCAGCTGCTGCTTATCGTCCGTCATTTCTTGGTTGTGTAAACCATGAATCAGGTTGTGTCCTTTCTTATCGGATCATAACTTAGGCCCACGGGAAATTTCAGCTTCCACTGGACCACATCAAAGTAAAATTTCCTTGGCCCCGCTAATCACAAATAAGGTAGTTTTTTTTTTTTTTTTTTTTTTTTTTACACCCACTGAACCAAAAATCCTTTTAATGTGGTGTCATTTCCAAGCTTTTATCAAGGGTTTAAGGCATGTGTACGAGTAGGAAGAGAGAAAAGTGATTGGTTCCAAGTGAATGTCGGTTTGCATTAGGGGTGCGTGATGTCTCCATGGTGGTTTAATTTGTTTGTGGGGTATTTGATTCTTATACCCACTGGACTTCACTCACTTTTGAAATGTTCACGCCTTACGTGGTTATATCGCGAACGAGAAGTTCATTTCGGCGAGGCTGAGCCATCATCACCGAACACTAGCACCATCAAACGGAAAGGCGTACAATCTTGCTGATGAATGTCTCGCTTCAAAGGAGTCCATCACTTCCCTGCTTCTGCGTGGACTGCAGAGGATCCATTTATAAGGGGTGTTAAGATTGTAATGATGATAGCAAAATATATGTTTGCTTTATTTCCTGTCTTATTATTTTTGTCAGCAGTTGTTTCGTCTGTCCTTCCCTCCGTCGCCCGGGTAGTTTGTCCTTGTCGAGATACGTCACATTCCCTTACCAGAATGTGCACCCAAAGCCTTGATGTGTCACCTCCCCCAATTGGCCTGGACATTCCTCACCATGCCCAGAACTTGAGCATGCCTGCATCCAAGAGTATGGACACTCACCCTCCCAAAGCTTAGAATTCCTCCCCAGCCCCCAGCTCCTCTCCCATACCCAGGATATCTAACTTCCTCATCATACCGATTTAAATTTATATATTTACAGTTACACATGTTCACTTCTATCATACAAAGTGAAATATCTAATGACTTCTGTTACCATCATATCAAAGAAAGTGAAGTAGCTAATAACTTCTGTGTAACAGTCCGTAATGCCATCATCAGTAGTCTTAACATACCACGTGACGTATATGTCCTAGTTCCTCCGTCCTGACTGACCTTATTAAGGAAGACGCAGGAATGAACCGCCCTGGGAGCGGCCAAGGTCATACTCTCAAAACCGTTTTCTTTTTATATATTACGACATTCTCAAAGGTTTAGCAGTGGTTTTATTGTGGGTTTGTGGATATGATGTCTTTTTTATTTCATTGGTTTATGTTTTAAGGAAGCGATGTGTATTCTTAGAGAGAGTCAAGTTTGTCAGCGTATATGCGTTAGTTGATTGTATACGTTTGATTGTTTAGCGTTGTTAATCATTTAAGAATATATAAGATGTAGGCAAAGGAGAGAATGAACATGCGAAGGGATAGTTGGTGACAAGGATAAAGCGGAGGTAATAGGGTTTGTTTACTGAAAGTGCGCAGTAGCGTGTCATGCATCGTTTACAGCAGTTAGTTAAACCTTGTGAAAGAAGAAAGTTAAGAGTAAATGTGAATAAGAGCAAGGTTATTAGGTACAGTAGGGTTGAGGGTCAAGTCAATTGGGAGGTGAGTTTGAATGGAGAAAAACTGGAAGTGAAGTGTTTTAGGTATCTGGGGATCTGGCAGCGGATGGAACCATGGAAGCGGAAGTGGATCATAGGGTGGGGGAGGGGGCGAAAATTCTGGGAGCCTTGAAGAATGTGTGGAAGTCGAGAACATTATCTCGGAAAGCAAAAATGAGTATGTTTGAAGGAATAGTGGTTCCAACAATGTTGTATGGTTGCGAGGCGTGGGCTATGGATAGAGTTGTGCGCAGGAGGATGGATGTGCTGGAAATGAGATGTTTGAGGACAATGTGTGGTGTGAAGTGGTTTGATCGAGTAAGTAACGTAAGGGTAAGAGAGATGTGTGGAAATAAAAAGAGCGTGGTTGAGAGAGCAGAAGAGGGTGTTTTGAAATGGTTTGGGCACATGGAGAGGATGAGTGAGGAAAGATTGACCAAGAGGATATATGTGTCGGAGGTGGAGGGAACGAGGAGAAGAGGGAGACCAAATTGGAGGTGGAAAGATGGAGTGAAAAAGATTTTGTGTGATCGGGGCCTGAACATGCAGGAGGGTGAAAGGAGGGCAAGGAATAGAGTGAATTGGAGTGATGTGGTATACCGGGGTTGACGTGCTGTCAGTGGATTGAATCGGGGCATGTGAAGCGTCTGGGGTAAACCATGGAAAGCTGTGTAGGTATGTATATTTTGCGCGTGTGGACGTATGTATATACATGTGTATGGGGGTGGGTTGGGCCATTTCTTTCGTCTGTTTCCTTGCGCTACCTCGCAAACGCGGGAGACAGCGACAAAGCAAAAAAAAAAAAAAAAAAAAATATATATATATATATATATATATATATATATATATATATATATATATTAGATAGATAAATAGATGGATAGATAGATGAATGAGTGATATTATTTGGCAGTGTTAAAGATCTACGTGTTATTACTTGTAGTATGTTACTTTAAATGTTTGCATATATTGAAGACTAGCATTCCCATTTTGTGTGAATCTACGTAGCTAAAATATTCTTAAAGTACATGGCATAAAACCGTAGTGGATAAAAAAAAAAAAAAACATGACCAATGAAGAATGGAAGGGGACCCGATAGAAACTTTGTACCCCTGATGAAATTCCTCTCAGAGGCCCGAGTTACAGTGTTTCTAGAAGTTGTACATAAGTGGATTAGCGGGAAGGCGTAGGCACTGATACCCTCACAGCGTCCGCGGATTGATTCGACCGATATTGGACGGATCGCTTAAACAGAAGAGGAATGTAACAAGTTTTCTGTGATAGGGTTTGGTTTACGTCTCAGATAACTGACGAACTTTCATTTGTAGTCTCTCTCTCTCTCTCTCTCTCTCTCTCTCTCTCTCTCTCTCTCTCTCTCTCTCTCTCTCTCTCTCTGAAAACTTACCGAGATTTCCCTCCAGACGGTCAATTGCAGTAATTGTTAATGGATGGACCTCTCCATCCTATCAGCTGTGGCGTTTCTCAATATACTATTTTCTTCCTTGTCCTCCTCCTCCTCCTCCTGTTCGCTATCAGTTATCTTTGGATGCCATCCTTGTCTCCTCCGCAGAAGACTCAGCTTTGCACTCAACTGCTTCCTTCTGGATTCTAATCCTCCTCGTCTGTTTGGTCTCTGTTAGCGTTACGTCGACCATTTCCCTCTGTTTGGACCTGGGTTTAACATCTTTCGTTGGCGTTGAACCAACTCTTGATTAGTGCTTCCAGATCCTAGTATTCAATGCATCCAGATCTCAGTATCATCGTATATATCCTTATGTAAAAAAAAAATTCTTGATTTGATATCCTTTTGAAAATTCCTTTACTCGAAGCCCCACGACTATATTACATGTCATTAATGTAACCTGTGATATCTCTGGTAATCACGACTAATAAAATCTAAATCTGCTTCCACATCGTTAATTAATGCCGACAGGGGTACCGCCGATCTCCCCTTTTCTGCTTGAGAATAAACTTCTGGTGTCAGAAATGTGAAACAAAAGAGAAAAACAAAGTGAGATTCTTCAGGTCTCACATATATTTTAGCTCAGAGCAGCTCTTCAAGCTGCCGAGAGGAGCTGAGTCGTCCTTGTGCGGGGTACATACTGCTTACACATCTGGGGACGCTCTTCTTCCCCTCACTTCCTTCTCGACAGAGTTCACACTCAGAGGCAATTAGTCTTATCATCTCCACTTCTCTCGCTGTGAACCCATCGGCCTCCCCCCCCCCACTCTCTCTCTCTCTCTCTCTCTCTCTCTCTCTCTCTCTCTCTCTCTCTCTCTCTCTCTCCCTGCGGCCATGGTGCGCCTTTTCAAACCTATTTTTGCAGTTACTTTGGCTTGGGGGATTCGTGATTCGGTAGCTACTTGCTTGCTGCCTTGATGTGGTGGCCAGGCGGCATCCGACACGCTCCCGCCTCCCACAGGTTCTGCGTCTGTGTGATCACTGGGAACATGATTGGCGGATTCACTGTCTTTCATGTTATTTTCATCTTTATTTTTCTGGCAGCTAGACTGTGGAACTCTCTCTCTCTCTCTCTCTCTCTCTCTCTCTCTCTCTCTCTCTCTCTCTCTCTCTCTCTCTCTCTCTCTCTCTCTCTACGTGTGTATGTACGTATATCTATATCTGTCTATCTACCTATCTATCTATCTATCTATCTATATATATATATATATATATATATATATATATATATATATATATATATATATATATATATATATATATATATAATATATATATATATAAGTTCGCGTTCATTTGCATTTTATTTGTACATATATGATAATAAAGGTTCATTGTTCAAAGGTTCAGTTGATATTGCCTGTCGAGAAATATGTTTACGATAATCTGAGGAAGATTGCGAGAGGTTAAGACGTTAGTGCGTAGGTCTGTTAGTAGATATAGTTCGTCCCACTTTGAGCTGTGTGAATGTTACTTGAGCCTGTAGTAAAAGGGTAACACTATAATGAATCCCCCGAGAGTGGCATGTGAGGTAAGAGGAATGAGGCAAGATGTTGACTCGCAGAATGAAGCCTGGCTGGATGAGTTTAATTGTATAAAGTGAAGGATGGAGTGGTTGTGAGACGGTCTGGGGTTATGAGGGTAATGAGCGTGGCAAGGAGCTTTTGAGGGAGTAATCATACTGTGAGGGTGGCAGGAAAGGGGTAGAGGAAGGGTGGCTGGAGACGAGGATGAGGTCAGTGTTCTGTATAGGGCTGTGCAGGGGACACATGGAGGCCAGTGGGCCGGCCCCTCCCTCGCCTGCTGGGTAACGGGCGATTCTTTATGGAAAACAGATGCTGCTGTTGTTGTTGCTGTTGTACGTCTAACCAGCCAGGCGGTGTATGGTGGTAAGTGAGAGGCCGTGTTGAAGAGGAGGTCTCTTCTGAGGTCATGATCCCCCTTACCCATTCCACCCGGCTGAGGTCACGGCTCGTTCCACATCTGCCCTCAAATACCCAGCCTGACCCCCATAAACTCCTCGCACTTCTATAGTTTGTTTATTTGTTTACGTGGCGTGTGTGTGTGTGTGTAGTCTGACGACAACCGTCATCTTCGTACACGATGAAAAGATGGCGTGTTTAAAGTTATCTTCTTATGACCTTTAAGAATTAGTTTGTAGATGGCTGTGACCTTTAGTGGACGTTTGTCATCCCCTTGAGTGCATGTTCGGTAGCCCGTGGTGTGAGAACGAGGCGAGTGGTTTTACACTCGTGGGGCCACACTGTATGTGTGTGAGAGAGAGGAAGTAAGGGGACCTCTAGGAACCTGTAGATTTAGATACACACACACACACACACACACACACACACGCGCGCGCGCGCGGGTGAGTAAAGACATGGGCAAGGAATAGAGTGAATTGGAGCGATGTGGTATACAGGGGTTGACGTGCTGTCAGTGGATTGAATCAAGGCATGTGAAGCGTCCGGGGTAAACCATGGAAAGCTGTGTAGGTATGTATATTTTTGTGTGTGGACGTGTGTATGTACATGTGTATGGGGGGGGTTGGGCCATTTCTTTCGTCTGTTTCCTTCCGCTACCTCGCAAACGCGGGAGACAGCGACAAAGTATAAAAAAAAAAAAAAAAAAGAAAAAAAAAAAATATATATATATATATATATATATATATATATATATATATATATATATATATATATATATATAAGATTAAGAGACGGAGGCAACACTAATGTTAAATTTTCTCCCCATAGAACACACACACACACACACACACACACACACATAAACAGCGAAATAAACTTTCTCAATGGGATCCAAGACTTCATTTTTCACGATGAAGACGTTTGTGGCTGACCTGTGACAGTGAGTGATGGGTGCTTGTGATGGAGGCTTCTCCTTCTGCAGGCGAACTCCCACCATCAGCTGGCCACCTCCCACTCTCCTGTCTGTTAACAGAAATTGGCATGCAACGGGGAGGTGGGCCGGATGTGGAGGTCGGAGGTAGGTTGTGCTTCTGAGGAGGACGTCCTGATATCTGAAGGAGGTCTTGGCACCTGCGGGAGAGTCCTGGTGTCTGAGGGAGGTCCAAGCGTGTGAGGGAGGGTCCTGGTGCCTGAGGGAGGATCCTAGTACCTAAGGGAGGCCCTAAAACGGGATTGAGAACCCATTGTCTGAGGGAATACATGAGAAGGGCTGCTAACAGAAGGAATATGTCGCAGGATAGTGATGATATCCCACAGTCCTGATCGTAGTAGATGTAGACATACACTATAATCAAGAAGGCTCCTCCCCACCCACCTCTCCCTCTGGCATATCAGCAGACAGGGGAAACAGCCATGAAGGCGCACCATGTACGGTAGGATATACTAGTGTGGAGATTTTATCGGAAAGGAAGAATGGCGAAAACATCCTTAATCTAATCTCAGCCGACGAGTACTCCGGGGGAGAACAATCTTAGCAGCTAGCAATCACTAAAGATAAAAAAAAAACTTGAAATACGTTCGTTATATTTGAGTTCTCGTGCAGGCATTTTCTCTGATGATATAATTAATTTGTTGAGCTATAATTGAAATGTATTGGTAGTCTTCACTGAGACGGAACATGATGATCGTGATTTCTTTCAATATTCTGCCTAGCGTTCTCATACCTGGGGAAGCTCCTGGTTCCTAGTAGAGGTCCTGGTAGTGGGTCTTCTTGTATGTGTACTGGAGTGAGGTACTACGAGATATTGCTGAGAAAGGAAGGAATGCGCGTAACGCTCGTCGCAGGAAACGCTTTGAGGTACGAGGAACGAGTCGTCTGAGTTGGGGTATTGTTAAGTGTGAGACAGAAAGAATAGACAGCTAATCTTGGCTGAAGGTGTGGAATCTGACAACCAGTGAAGTGCTGACTCTGCACCAGTGACCAATACCCAGGCGGGGGTTCTTTCTCCAGGCATCCAGTATCTCTCTCTCTCTCTCTCTCTCTCTCTCTCTCTCTCTCTCTCTCTCTCTCTCTCTCTCTCTCTCTCTCTCTCTCTCTCTCTCTCATGGAGAAAGTAACGTCTCAATACTTGAGAGTCGATGGGAAGCTTTTCGTTTTTGTACTGGAACCGACACCAGTGTGTGTGTGTCTGTGTGTGAATGTATGCTTGTACGCACCCAGGTAGCGGTTCCTGTGAGAGTCGTGAACATACTGGTCCAGACTGACACACACGCTTACACACACACACACACACACACACACACACACACACACACACACACACGTACTACACAAGTTGGATCATATTACTATGGTAGCTGGGGAAAATGTAATCTTACTGATGTCTTCTTATAAATATCACTGATCTTTATGGTGATGTTATATGTTTTGTTAATTTCGTTGTTTTGTTAATGATGGTAAGTTGGTTTCGGCCCGTCGTCCACACCGGGGTCCTACAGTTCAGGCCGTCAGCGTCAACCCTACACGAGTAGTACATTCACCAAGCGAAAAGTCTTTCCACACCTTCTTCAGGTGTTGAGGCTAACACTACACACGCTCTCACTGTGTATGTGGCACATGATGTTAATGATCTCGTTTTTTTGTGTGTTATCTGTTCCCATAGCGATGAATATTTTCATGGAAAATATCCCTTCTGGGAAACAGCTTTCCAACGACTATTTCGTGGATGTCAAACTTTTTCTCCCATCTCCTCCCAAAGAAATGTATTGATAAAAACAGTATAGAATGACTTCTCATGTATTTGAAATGCAACAAAGTATTTTATTCGGTATGGAATAGATTTCTGTAAAATTCCTTCGGTATTGAATGGGTAATTATTGAACATTCTAATACCGTTGGATGGATTGCCAAGTCCTTTACTATCAAACTGTTTACCATCAAATATTCAAGAACGAATCGGTTACCAACAAACATTGCTTCGTTATCGAATTGCAAACCATCAGATATTGCTTCCTAATCGAAAAACTTGTATATATTCCTTCAATATTGAATGCATGGCCATCAAATATTCTTCAGTATTGGACGGGTTTGCTGGAAATATTCCTGCAACATGGAAAAGTTTGAGTTAAATATTCCTTAAGTATCGAATTGCATACCATCAAATATTCCTTCAGAGTGAGAGTGTTTGTCATGTATACCTTCATTATCAAATGAATTGCTCTCATATTCATCAATATCGGACGAAGTTAACAGAAAGTTTTCATGAAAAATATAACGTCAAACATTTTGGTGACGCTCAAAAGTTGAACCTCAGCGGGTAAGCCAGCTAGTAATGATTATAAGTTTATATTTCAGTTTTCGAAATATTTTTTCTTTTGTGGCGCCAAGTGGATCGTGTGGCTCCGTCATGGTCGTGAATCCTCTTTTCGCTGTTGACGACGTTGTCTTGAGCTCGGCTAGGGGAGTGGATCTTGTTGTATTGATTTTGTTTTTCTCTTTTACGTTGGAGGCTTCAGTCACGGAGAGAGAAGTCCACATCAAGGCTCTGGGCCGTAATTGTAATCTAGAGAGGATTAGGAAAGGGAACAAAAAGAAGAAACAGGGAAAAGTATTTACGAACTGTGAAGGAAGTGAAAGACTGAAAGAGCGTTCTGATGTGAATGATTGTATATT